>NC_057807.1:266151078-266179602 GCF_018294505.1 Triticum aestivum | reverse complement strand
CCCCCCGGCTTTTAAAGCCCCGAGGGCCGGGAGTCCTAGACGGACACAACCCGTAGGTCGGTTGCGTTTTTTTAAATAATTCCGCGCAGAAGAAAAACAAAAAGAAATACTAAACGGACTCCAAAAATCCCGAAATAAATTTTCCCTGGCTTCTAAAATGAAGTCGGACAAGATGAACATTTATTTGGGGCCCAAATGCAATTTTGAAAAACGCGCATTTTTCCTAAATTCAAATAAAAGGCGAAAAACTCCAAAATAAATCTTATTTGTTTTTTTATTAAATCTTCATTATTTCTTTATTTTGGGAAAGTCATTTTATTCCCTCTCTGAAACTTTGGTAGTAGAAATAATTGAAGATAAAACAAATAAAATCAAATGATCCTATTTTCAAAATTTGAGAAAAACTCAAATATGAAAATAACGAAATCCCCAACTCTCTCCGTGGGTCCTTGAGTTGCGTAGAATTTCTAGGATCGAGCCAACAATGCAACATAATATGATATGCAATGATGATCTATGTATAACATTCCAAATTGAAAATTTGGGATGTTACAAACCTACCCCCCTTAATATGAATCTCGCCCTCGATATTCGGGTTGGCTAGCAAATAGGTGAGGGTGGGCCTTGAGCAGATCTTCCTCTCGCTCCCAGGTGGCTTCTTCCTCGGTGTGGTGGCTCCACTGAACTTTGCAAAACTTGATAACCTTACTGTGGGTAACTCGGCTGGCATATTCCAGAATCTTAACTGGTTTCTCTTCATAATTCAAATCATCTTTCAACTGAATCGCTTCCAGTGGCATCGTATCTCTCAGTGGTATATCAGCCATCTCTGCGTGGCACTTCTTCAACTGTGAAACATGGAACACATCGTGAACTCCTTACAATCCCTCAGGTAATTCCAACTTGTACGCTACTTCTCCCATGCGTTCCAAAACCTTGTATGGTCCTACAAAACATGGCGCTAACTTTCCTTTAACTCCAAAACGCTTAACTCCTCGAAGTGGAGATACTCGAAGATAAACTCTGTCTCCGACTTCATATTCTGTCCCCTTGCGTTTTGAATCCGCATAGCTTTTCTATCTTGACTGGGCTACCTTGAGCCTATCGTGAATTAACTTTACTTTCTGTTCAGACTCCTTAATCAAATCCGGTCCAAACAACTGGCGGTCTCCAACCTCATCCCACAACAACGGGGTTCTGCACCTCCTTCCGTACAAGGCTTCGAAAGTGGCCATCTTCAAACTGGACTGATAGCTGTTGTTGTAAGAAAACTCCGCATATGGCAAGTTGTCATCCCAACTTGATCCATAATCCAACACACAAGCTCTAAGCATATCCTCCAAAATTTGATTGACTCTCTCGGTCTGTCCATCTGTCTATGGGCGGAAAGCTGTGCTAAATTCCAGCCTGGTTCCCAATGTTTCGTGCAACTGCTTCCAGAACTTTGAGGTGAATTGGGTTCCTCTATCTGATACGATACTCCTTGGAACTCCATGCAAACATACAATCCTTGTCATGTATATCTTAGCCAATTTGGCACTGCTGTAGGTAGTCTTTACTGGAATGAAATGAGCTACCTTCGTCAAACGATCGACTACAACCCAAATTGAGTCATAGCCTGAACGAGTCCTGGGCAATCCCGTGATGAAATCCATGCCTAGTTTATCCCACTTCCATTCGGGTATAGGCAATGGCTGTAACAATCCTGCTGGCTTCTGTTGTTCTGCCTTCACCCTCTGACATACATCACAAACTGCTACATACTCTGCAATATCTTTCTTCATTCCGGTCCACCAGAAAGTTTCCTTCAAATCCAAATACATCTTGGTATTTCCGGGGTGAACCGAATATGGTGAATCATGTGCCTCTTGCAGAATCAACTTCCTGATCTCCGGGTCATTGGGCACATAAACACGGTCCTCAAACCATAAGGTATCGTGCTCATCCTCACGAAATCCTTTAGCCTTTCCCTTGCTCATCCGTTCCTTAATGGAAGCAACTTCCTTATCTGACTTTTGAGCTTCTCTGATTTTATCCATCAAAGTAGACTGAATCTCCAATGCTGCTACATAGCCTCTCGGAACTATTTCCAAACATAATTCATGAAGATCCTCGGCTAACTCCTTGGGTATTTCTCCCGTCATTAGTGTATTGACATGGCTCTTGCGGCTCAACGCGTCTGCTACAACGTTAGCCTTCCCGGGGTGATAGTGCAATCTCATATCATAATCCTTAATAAGCTCCAACCATCTCCTCTGCCTGATATTTAACTCCTTCTGCGTGAAGATGTACTTCAAACTCTTATGATCCATGTACACCTCACAATGATTTCCAACGAGAAAATGTCTCCATGTTTTCAGTGCGTGCACTACGGCTGCTAACTCCAAATCATGGGTAGCATAATTCATCTCATGAGGCTTAAGCTGTCGTGAAGCATACGAAACAACTCTTCCCTCCTGCATAAGCACTGCTCCAAGTCCTCGACGTGAAGCATCGCAATACACTTCATAATCCTTGGTCTGATCTGGCAGAATTAATACTGGTGAGGTAACCAAACGTTTCTTCAACTCTTGGAAACTAGCCTCACACTCCTCAGTCCAAATGAACTTAGTATCTTTCTTCAACAATTCGGTCATAGGCTTCGCAATCTTCAAGAAATTTTCAATGAACCTTCGGTAGTATCCTGCGAGTCCAAGGAAACTCCAGATTTCTCCAACTATTGTTGGTGCTTCCCAGTTTGTCACAGTGACAACTTTAGTGGGGTCTACTGCTATACCTTCTCCGGATATAACATGTCCGAGAAATCCAACTTCCTTCAACCAAAACTCACACTTGCTGAATTTGGCGTATAGCTGATGTTCTCTGAGCTTCTCGAGTACCAAATGCAAGTGCTCCCTGTGTTCCTCTTCATTCTTAGAGTACACCAAAATATCATCAATGAACACTACGACAAACTTATCCAAAAACTCCATAAACACCTTGTTCATCATGTTCATAAAGTAGGCTGGGGCGTTAGTCAGACCAAATGACATAACGGTATACTCATACAGCCCGTACCTGGTAGTAAAAGCCGTCTTCGGTATATCTTGCTCCCGAATCATCAACTGATGGTACCCTGATCGCAAATCGATCTTGGAAAACACCTTAGCTCCTTGCAACCGATCAAACAAATCATTGATCATTGGTAGTGGGTACTTGTTCTTGATTGTTACTTCATTCAATCCGCGATAATCAACAACCATTCTTAACGATCCATCCTTCTTCTCCACTAGAAGTACCGGCGATCCCCAAGGTGAAGAACTTGGGCGAATAAAACCTTTGTCCAACAACTCCTTAATCTGCTTCTTGATTTCCTCCAAATCTTGGGCTGGCATCCTGTACGGTCTCTTGGATATAGGCCCAGTGCCTGGCAGTAGTTCAATTAAGAACTCAATGTCTCGATCTGGTGGCATGCCTGGCAACTCTTCTGGAAATACATCGGGGAAATCCCTTACCACTGGTACTTCCTCCTGCACAACTCCTGATAAGGAATTTACATGTGCTCTCCTCGGCTCATGCCGTGATACATACTTGATTCTTCTTCCTTCAGGGGTGGTAAGCAAAATCGAATTACTGGCACAATCTATATTCCCTCCATACTTCGATAACCAATCCATGCCTAATATCACATCCAAACCTTGCGATTCCAAAACTATTAGGTCCGAGGGAAATACATGGTGCCCAATCCTTAATGGCAGTCGATCACACCATATACTAGCCGTATACTCTGCTCCGGGTGAGGTTACTAGCATGGGTGACCTAAGTGCTTGGGTTGGTAGTTTATACTTATCCACAAATCCCCTTGATATGTATGAATGTGAAGCACCAGTATCAAAAAGAACAACCGCAGTAAATGTCTTAACCAAAAACTTACCTATTACTGCGTCTGGCTGAGCTTCAACCTCCTCCACGGTAACGTGGTTCACTTGCCCCTGTTGAAAGGGTTTGGTTTTTTCCCTGAGCTTCCATTGCCATTACCATTTTGTGCTTCGGGACAATCATTTGCATAATGCCCCGTCTTATGGCACTTATAACAAGTGATATGGCTCAGGTCTACCATGGATGGTGTAGACGGGTTGGTGTGGCTTTGTCCATTGCTTCCTCCATTCCCGTTTCCATTCTTTGTGCCATTATGATTGTGTGAGCTGCCTCCTCCATGAGTATGCTGAAATTGTCCTCCCGACTTTGGGGTAAAGCGGGGTTTCTACTGAGCTCCAGAATTGTACTTCCCCTGTGCATACTTCCTCTTACAATTGTCAATCTACTGCTGCTTCCCCTCAATCATAAGAGCACGATCTGCTAACTCCTAGTAGTTATTGAAAGTGGCTACCATCAACTGCATGCTCAGCTCATCATTCAGTCCTTCTAGAAACTTCTCCTGCTTAGCTGCATCCGTAGCAACGTCATCTGGGGCATAACGTGCTAGCTTACTAAAATCATCCACATACTAGCCAACTGTCCATCCTCCTTGGCGTGCGAAACTCACGCTTCTTCATGGCCATAGATCCTGCTAAAACATGGGCAGTACGAAAAGCTTGCTGAAACTGATTCCATGTGACAGTGTCTATAGGGTAAGTGGCTGTAAAATTCTCCCACCATGCTGCTGCGGGTCCGTCAAGCTGGTGTGCGGCAAACTTCACCTTTTCTCCATCTGTGCATCCTGCTGTGGTCAACTCCCTCCCTATCTTACGGAGCCAATCATCTGCTACTATCGGCTCGGTGCTACTGGAAAACACCAGCGAATTCAACCTTAAGAAACGTGCCAGATGATCAACAGGTGGTGGTGGTGGGTTGTTGTTGTTGTTGCCTTGGTTCTGTACCAATGTTTGAATCAAGGTATTCTGCTGCTAAATCAACTGAGTGATCTCTGATGGAAAAACAAACTCAGGGTCGCGTCTCGGAGGCATCTGAGGGTTTAAAGAGGAAAGGAGAGTCAAGAATAGAATGAGGTCTAGTGAGATAACACTACCCATATGCACATGAGACAAAAACATACAATATCACTCCAATCAATTCAAACAAGGGCATACAACGGTCTAACTATTGTTACAAAGTGCTTGGACTAAAACTAATTTAAATGGTGGAAAATTCTACTACTGTTGTGGTGGTCAACTAGAAGAACTGCTCCGATGCAGATTCCATGATATCTGCTCTAGCTTCATCAACATAGTCATCATCGCTGTCGTCGGGATCTGAATCGGTGTTGTCGATGATGATATAATTATCTGGACAGGTAGGTTCATCCTCTTCTCCTCTGGGTGCTGATCCTCCCATGAATACTCCAATCTTCTCCTTAAGGTCGCCGTTCTGTCTTACTAGAGCGACAATTTCTTCCATATAGTCTTTACGTGTACCCTTGAGTTCTTCTTCTAGCTCCTTGATCCTCGTCATAGCCTTCTGTAGTTCCTCCATATCTGCACACATCTGATTCTCCTGGCGTCGGATGTGTTGGTTTAACTCCTGAATATAAGCTGCGATTGATCTGTCCTTCCTGGTGGTGATCATCTCCCAATGCTCATCTCGGCGCCCACAAATCTGGTAGATAGTATTCTTGAGATCGTTGTGGTAAACTTCTCCAATTCGTCCCATGGCGATGTGAGCTGCCATGCTCTTTCCTAGGCTCCATGTTGGTACATCAAAGGTAAACTCTATTGGCTCTGTGGCTGGTGCAAATGTCCTTCCTGGAATGTAGACTTGAATCCTCCAGCGCTCCTCTTCGGGTAAAGTGGCGTTGAAAGTCCTGCTGAAGCTTGGTACTCCTATGTTCAGGTATCCAGTGGCTTCCTTCATGTGATATCCAAAAGGTGAGTTCTCATCTGGTTGTGTGAGCTTGATCCTTGCATCCGCCATCCTAAAGAATAGAAAAGATGAGGAGTCAGAAATGAGAAGAAAGAGTAGTGATCTAGGGCTTAAGCTTAGTGGCCGTGTCCTACAGTCAGTGTGTGCTCTGATACCACCTTTGTAGCGACCAGACCTCAAACAGTCTGATCTCTGTGCTCAGTGTCATCCCTGGATCAGTAATGCTGACACCACACAGTACTTGGAGAATTTATAACAGAGTAGCAATCACACACTTATTACATCGAAAGTCTCAAAAGAGAACTCATTGAAATAAATATGGCTTAAGGCCATCTAAAATCGACAACAGCGGAAGGCTTGGAAGATAAGAGAGTCCAACAACTCCAACGGCATCACTGAGTATAGAACCACGACCTAAAAGCATCTTGCTCGTCGTTTGAAAAGTCTACAACATGAAACGTTGCAGCCCGAAAACGGGTCAGCACATGGAATATGCTGGCAATGTAACACATAGAGAATAACAATGGAATAAGCTATACTACATGCATATATGGCTGGTGGAAAAGCTCTATGGTTACAGTTTTGCATAAAGCCAATTTTTCCCTACTGCAAAGGAATAAATTTATTTAACTATCATGGTGGTTGTTAAACATTGAGAATGGTTGACAGCATTCGCAATGCCAATTAAAAGTACTCATTAACATCCCAACAATATTAATTTAGAAGTAACATGATGAGATTCACATGATATCCAAGTACTAGATACTCAAGATGTCCATAACCAGGGACACGGCTAACCATGATTAGTTTATACACTCTGCAGAGGTTGCGCACTTTTCCCCACATGACTCGATCTCCTCCGTTTGGTTTCTCGCACTACATGGTGTTTGAGAAACGGATGACCGAGACATAGTGTCGGTGTCAAAACCGGCGGATCTCGGGTAGGGGGTCCCGAATTGTGCGTCTAGGCGGATGGTAACAGGAGACAAGGGACACGATGTTTTTACCCAGGTTCGGGCCCTCTCGATGGAGGTAAAACCCTACTCCTGCTTGATTGATATTGATGATATGGGTAGTACAAGAGTGGATCTACCACGAGATCAAGGAGGCTAAACCCTAGAAGCTAGCCTATGGTATGATTGTTGTAATGGTTGTTCATCCTACGGACTAAAACCTTCCGGTTTATATAGACACCGGAGAGGGCTAGGGTTACACAGAGTCGGTTACAATGGTAGGAGATCTACATATCCGTATCACCAAGCTTGCCTTCCACGCCAAGGAAAGTCCCATCCGGACACGGGACGAAGTCTTCAATCTTGTATCTTCATAGTCTTGGAGTCCGGCCGATGATGATAGTCCGGCTATCCGGACACCCCCTAGTCCAGGACTCCCTCAGTAGCCCCTGAACCAGGCTTCAATGACGATGAGTCCGGCGCGCATATTGTTCGGCATTGCAAGGTGGGTTCCTCCTCCGAATAATTCATAGAAGATTGTGAACACCAGGATAGTGTCCGGCTCTGCAAAATAAATTCCACATTCCACCGTAGAGAGAATAATATGTACACAAGTTCAATCTGCTGACGTATTTCGTGGCATGACGTCATCCCACTACCAAGCCTTTACTTGAATCGTTTTTTATTTTACCACCTCAGCGCGTTTAGCGAAGCGGTTTCCTTGGCACGTCTTGTCGAAGCAGAGATCGTGTTCCCCTTATTCCGGGATTCCCATCAATACGGACGTGGGTAACCCAATCGTGCCCGTTGCCACACCCCCTCTATCGGAGGCGAGTCCCGAACGGCCACATGGACGGCTCTTGGTATTCTCCCCCTTTATAATGGGACCAAGGCTCGTTTCTTTTCTTCAATCCTCAATCGAATCTACTCCTCGCCCCGAGTTACAACACCCAGAGCCCCAGATTCGAGCGCTTCGGACCTTCAACAATGTCCGGCTCCGACCTACAGGGCAGGTGGATGCCCTCCTCCGTCACGGAAGAGGACGTGCTAAAGCTGCGAGAGGCCAAGTACCTGACTTACGAGATTTCGCATAGGTTGCCCGCCAAAGGGCAAGCCGTTCCCACCCCCGAGCCCAGCGAGTATGTCGTGTTTGTGTCCCACCTCCGTCGAGGCTTAGGCTTCCCGATGGATCCTTTTGTGAGAGGGCTCATGTTTTACTATGGGTTGGAATTCCACGACTTGACTCCGGAGTCCATCCTCCATATCTCTTCGTTCATTGTCGTCTGCGAAGCCTTCCTCCACATTACCCCTCACTTCGGCTTATGGCTCAAGACCTTCAACGTGGAGCCGAAGATGATCGAGGGGCGTCAAGCAGAGTGCGGCGGGGCGGTTGTAAGCAGAAGGGCCGACGCTCCTTGGCCCGAGGGCTCTTTCCAGGAGGAGCTCGGCTTGTGGCAGTAGGAGTGGTTCTACATAACCGGTCCCAGGGGCAGCAGGCAAAAGCCGCCGCCCATCTTCCGCTCGGGCCCTCCACCGCGGCTGATGTCATGGGTCAGCCAAGGGCTCAACTGGGGGCCGTCAAAGGACATATTCCTATTGCCGGGCCGGATTCGAGACCTCCAGGAGAGGGAGATCAATCTGGTCGTGGTGATGCAGGTTATGCTGATTCGGCGTCTCCTGCTCTGTCAGCGTTGCCCCCTCCGTCTGTGGGAGTTCAATCCCGAGGGGCCGCGAGCTCTCCAACACTTCATGGGTACGACACCTGTGGAGATGTATAAATTGTTCTTCGGGTCACAAGAGATGTGTCCGGAATTAACCGAGGATTCTGGCCTAAGCTGTAATCGCCCGGATACTCAGGTAAGTGGCCCCGCGTCTGAATGCACCGTTTGTTTACGCCTTCTTGAATTTGCCTTTTAACCCATCATCTCTTGAATAGGAGTGGATAGCGCAAGCGAAACTGATACGGTGTTCGGCCCCCCTCCCGGAGACCGTGCCGGATCCCGTGCTGGTCAGGATGCTGAAGGTTGTGCCTTCAGAGGAAGGCGAAGGGGCGAACAGGGAGACCACCGCCTCTACCAAGGAGGCTTTGGAGGAAGGGGGAGTTGAGAATCCCTCCTTCCAAGGGGAGAAGAGGACCGCCTCTGAAAACCCGGAGGCCAAGGCCTCTAAGCGGGGGAAGAGATCTTCACCAGAGGGTCCTGCGTCCGGGGAGGCCCCGGCCGCACTATCTCCCCTAAGGAATCAGCCCTCCAGCGAGCCGTAAGTAGAAAAAGGGGGGTTCTGTAATAAGAGGCATCCCTATATTTGCTTCCGAGGATAACCTAAGTTTTTACCTTGTAGTTCGGATCTCCGTCCTTCTCAGATGAGCTCGTCTTCGGGGGACCTTCGTCCGGAGATGATGGAGAGCGAGACGCCTCCATCCGCCGCACCATCAGACGGGGCGGGCGAACCTGAGGTGTCATCGCGGAGGGTATCCCCGAGTCCGGCGGGGCCGAAGAGTTCAGCACCGGATGGTGTGCGGCCGGGGGAGCTGAAGGATCTGCTTGAGAGGGCGTCTATCTCAGAAGATCACCATACATTGATAGGTATGGTGATTGGAAGAATTTCGTCCGCCGAAGGCGGGTTGCATGATGCCGTCAGAAGCTTGCTGGCGGGGTTTGAGGTACGTAAAAATGGTGTACCTTTTGACAGTTTTGCACATAAAGTGCGCCCTGTATAGATAGTAGCCCCTGGGACTCGGTAGGTTGTCGAGAGCGACAGCGTGCCGAGGATCAAAATCGCAGGTATTGACTTTCGCCTTTCCCATGCAGGTGGTGGATAGTCCGGTGGCCAGCCGGACTGATGGAGTTGCCGAACTAAAGCGGCAACTTGACGTTGCGGATGCGGACATCGCGCTGGTCAATAAGCGACTTGACGAGTCGCAAGGTAGGTTTTTCTCCGTGGTCACCTAGTAAGGGAGTCGAAGCCTACTCCTTACAATATGTGTGCTTAATGTAGATGGTGCCGCTGTTGTGGAGAACCTTCGGGCCGAACTTGCTCGAACCAAGGAGCAGGCCAGAAGGAGTAATGCGGCTGCCTCGCGGGCGGCCGAAGAGTTAGAAGCCGAAAAGGCTGCTCACTGCCAAAGTAGGGAGGAGATGGCCGAAATGGCCATGAAGTTGAAAGATATTACCGACCACTATGAGGTTCTTGAAAAAGAACGCCGAGCGGAGCAAGAAGGCCTGAAGAAGGCCACCGCCGAAGCCAAGGATGCCCGTTCTGCAATGAGGGCTATAAAGGAGGAGCTGCGCCAGGCCGGGGATATTGTGGCTGGCAAGCCCTTTCTGCTGCGCAGGAGGTTTACTGATCCAAAGTATGCTCAGCTTGGCCAGCTGTGGGGTCCGGAGGATCCTTATATGGACTTAGCGGCGAGTGCGGCAGATGCTGTTGTCCACTTCCGAAGTCAAAAGGATCACGGGACGGAAGAGCTTTTTTGGTCTCAATTCCATAGTCTGGAGCGTTCACTTCCATTGACCGATCAGTTGGCTGAGTGGGCCGAGCTGAATAGATTGTCTGGACTTGCCATGACGGACATCGTGGCTCATGTCTGGCCGGATAAGCCCAAGCCGAAGAGTTATTTTGGCTTATTGCAACAATTCCTTGGGGCGGTGCCGCATATCAAGGCGATGAAGCGGTCGGCCTGCATAGAGGGTGCACGGATGGCCCTCGCCCGTGTGAACATGTACTAGACGGAGATGGATGCCACCGCTGTTACCCGCCGAGCACTATTTTGGGGAAGTTCTGCGTGGTGCTCGTGTAATAGAGTCGCAGTGCTCAAAAATGTCATGTTCAAATGAACTTTATGGTTTATAAGACGATGTTTGTAATATAAGCGCTTTTTGTACTTGTGCGTTCAAGTATTGAAATATCTCCTGTGCGGCCGTTTAATGTATACTTGTGTATAACCTGAAAGATGGCAGTCTTCGGCTTCAGCCCCCACGCACATAGTGCGGGGGTGTTTGCGAAATAACGCATTTTCACACTTAATCCAACGTCTTGGTCCTGTTAAGGAGGTGGTAGCGTGGCAAACGAGGCAACCGGACTATAATGCTTTATCACTTTCACTTAGCCATAGGAGTTCGAAGGTGGGGCTACGATATAGCCCCTAGGGGCACCGCGCTCTCCGTATTTGGGGCGCGTGTGTGCCTGACCGGGAAGCAGTCCTTCGTCAAAGTGGAGGAATTCTAAACATTCCGGAGGTCGATCGAGTGGTTGACCAGTCTCTCGCTACATCATGACAGTCAGTTTTCGGCTTTCTCTACTGAGGTGCTCACCCGGCCGAACCGGGGCACAATCGCAGTAGTTCTCCTAGTGCCGCGTTAGCCGATGATACGGAATGTAAGGCAGCAAAACACAGGAGCCGGGCAAACCCAACATTTGACCAAAGACATGATTCGGAGCTGGTGCATATAAGGCCTAACTCGAGACGCCGAACACTCCCTGAGGTGTTCGGTCTTTATGATGACGGACAGATCAATCCCTAAGCCCCTAGTGCCCAGGTACACGCAAGGTCCTCTGACACGGCCGATGCCAAAACGTCAGCCTCCTCTCTGGTTATGGTGAGAAACCAGGGGATGTATAGCAACAAGAGACAGTAAAAAAGGTTTACGCAGGGTCTTTATCTAAAAAGAATCCTTGCCACAGGTCCCTACTGCACGTCCGCGCCTGTGTCTCCGTTGTGCTGTATCCTGGGCGGGTGTAACACACTGTTCATCTGTAAAAGAGAGGAACTTAGTTTGAAAGGTAATCGTGTCAAAAAATGTATTTAAAACAAAGCATGAATAAATGAATAAAGTTGAGCTTTTATTGGCTCCTTATTGCTCATACGCACAGCCCCTTGTAAAGGGGTGTGCGGCTAGGGAGCCCCTAGCTTGTTTATGCCGGACTCGTCTAGTCGTGTTCGGGGTCTTTAACGACCTTTTAGTGAGATGATGCCGCGTGGACCGGGCATTTTAAGTGTAAGAGACGCGTAGTGTGGGATTGCGTTAAAGCGGACAAAAGCTTCGCGCCCCAATAGTGCTTGATGGCTACTTTTGAATGGGGCGACATGAAAGATTAGCTTTTCGCGTCGGAAGTTGTCGGGTGGCCCAAACACAACTTCTAGTAGTAAGGAGCCTGTGCACTTGGCGTAAGGGCCTGGTGTCACTCCTTTAAAGGAAGTGCGGCTATGTCAAATTTTAGTAAGGTCTATCCCCATCTTGCGGACTGTGTCCGGATATAGCAGGTTTAGGTCGCTGCCGCCATCCATTAGGACCTGTGTAAATTGTAATCCGTCGATTATAGGATCCAATATTGGAGCAGTCCATCCTACATTTTGAATACTTCTGGAATAGTCCAGGTGGTCGAAGGTGATTGGTTTTGACATCTAATCTCGAGGTTCCGCTGGGGTGGACTGTGCGACACCTACTTTGGCGGGTGCCGCACTGTTGTTCTGTATTATCACATGAAGTGAGTTTACTGTTTTGACTTCTTGTGGGAAAGTCTTTTGTTTTCCGGCGCTCTGCTGGTGGGGTTCGTCATCATCATCACTTGGCGCGTCGAGCCCCTTGTGTTCGGCGTTGAGTCAGCCGGACTGTTTGAAGACCCAACAATCTCGGTGGGTGTGGTTTGCAGGCCTTCCGGAGGTACTGTGGATTTGACATATCCGATCCAAAATTTTGTTTAAGTTGGATAGCTCGTCACTGTTGTCCTTAAGAGGCAGTGTTTTGTTGTTCGGCCGCGAGCTTTTGAATCCGGCGTTGACCGCCGTGTTCTTTTGGCTTTTTTCTTTATTTCGGCGCTGGTCCTTTTTGCGCCGTGATTTTCCGTTTCCATCTCTGATCTCGGATGTACTCGGGTCGCTGGTGCTGCATCTTGCTAGCCAGCTATCTTCCCCCGTGCAAAAGCGGGTCAGGAGGCTTGTTAGCGCGGCCATTGTTCTCGGCTTCTCTTGGCCGAGGTGTCTGGCGAGCCATTCGTCTCAGACATTATGTTTAAAAGCTGCTAAGGCTTCGGCGTCCGGACAGTCGACTATTTGGTTCTTTTTGGTAAGGAACCTATTCCAGAATTTGCGCGCTGACTCTCCGGGCTGTTGATTTATGTGACTTAAATCGTCTGCATCTGGAGGGTGGACATAAGTCCCTTGAAAATTTGTTCTAAACGCGTCCTCGAGCTCTTCCCAACTTCCAATAGTATTTTCTGGGAGGCTTTTGAGCCAATGCCGGGCTGGCCCTTTGAGCTTGAGGGGTAGATATTTTATGGCGTGGAGATAATCTCCTCTAGCCATGTGAATGTGCAGGATGTAATCCACAATCCAGACTCCGGGGTCTGTTGTTCCGTCGTATGCCTCTATGTTCACGGGCTTGAACCCCGCTGGAAATTCATGATCCAGCACCTCGTCGGTGAAACATAGTGGGTGTGCGGCACCCCTATATTTAGGCGTGCCGTTATCTTCGAACATGCGGCGTTCTGTGTTGCTTCCTGGGGCCCTCTTTTTTGGTCCATAGATGGACCTGACCGGACCATCCGTTTTGCGAGGATATTTATATGTGTCATGTGCTGGCTTATGTGCGGCGCCACTTGCCGCTCCTGGCCTATCAACTGGTCGTCTATCCGGCCAGGCGGCCTCTTTGCTTTTTGCCTGTGGGGGCTCTATGGCCTCCTCGTCGAATTCTGGCAGCAGCTTGCGCTTCGGGTAGCTCTTTGTTTGGTGGCTGTTGCCATATTTGTCCGCGGTCTTGAGTACTTTGCTCCACCTCATTCTGAGTATGTCTTCCGCTGTTTTGAGCTTCCGTTTTTCCTTCTTCAAACTTCTTGCAGTGGCGACAAGCCTTTTTTGGAGGTTCTTGCGCTCCGGTGGTGTGTCCGGCGTGAGATCGTCCGGACTCTTGTTTTCGCCGAGGATGAGATGGTCATCCGGTTCATCCTGTTCTGATGGCTGCTTGGTTGCATGCTCGTCGCCCATTGGTTTGACCTGCTCTATGGCTGGGTCATTATGGGTGCTGTTGTTATCGAGGCGGGACTTGGGGCGGCGCTTGCGTCGCTGTTTTGGTTGTTTTTCGGATGAATTATCCTTCGTTGTGTCCCGTTGTTCCTCGTTATCGCTCCCCTTTGGAGTGTCCACCATATATACATCATGAGTTGAGGTGGCCTTCCAGTGCTCCGTAGGCGCTGGTTCTTGATCGTCTCCGGCGTCGTCGTCCATACCGTCGATGTCTTCGGAGTCATAGTCTAGCATGTCGGTTAGATCGTCGACAGTGGCTACGAAGTGGGCGGTGGGTGGGCTTTGAATTTCTTCGTCGTCTGCATCCCAACCATCCTGACCGTAGTCCGGCCAGGGCTCTCCTGATAACGAGTGATACTTCAGCGAATTCAAAATGTTGCCAAAGGGTGAGTGCTAAAAGATGTCCGCATCGGTGAACTCCATGACCGGCGCCCAATCGGATTCGATTGGCAGGGGCGCATGAGGTTCGGAGTCCGGCACCTCGGAGTCACAAGCTTTGCAAGGGACAAGGTCGGTATTCGGCTCTATCGCTGTAAAAGTTGCAGCCCCCGAGGCGGTGTCCAACCACCTGTCCTCGGTCTGCGCGGTCGGCTCCGAACTATGGGTCAAAGCGGACTTGTGTGTGGCCTCCACGGTACTGTCCGGCGGTAGAGTTAAGTCATGCCCATCGTGACAGTGCGGCTCGCTTGGCTGTGGCTCAAATCCATCGAAGATCAAGTCTCCGCAGATGTCAGCCGTGAAGTTTAGGCTTCCAAATCTGACCTGATGGCCAGGGGCGTAGCTTTCGATCTGCTCCAGATGGCCAAGTGAATTGGCCCGCAGTGCAAAGCCGCCGAACACGAAGATCTGTCCGGGGAGAAAAGTCTCACCCTGGACGGCGTTGTTGTTGATTGAAGAAGCCATCAAGCCTATCGGTGACGACACAGAGGAACTCTCAATGAAAGCACCAATGTCGGTGTCAAAACCGGCGGATCTCGGGTAGGGGGTCCCGAACTGTGCGTCTAGGCGGATGGTAACAGGAGACAAGGGACACGATGTTTTTACCCAGGTTCGGGCCCTCTCGATGGAGGTAAAACCCTACTCCTGCTTGATTGATATTGATGATATGGGTAGTACAAGAGTGGATCTACCACGAGATCAAGGAGGCTAAACCCTAGAAGCTAGCCTATGGTATGATTGTTGTAATGGTTGTTCGTCCTACGGACTAAAACCCTCCGGTTTATATAGACACCGGAGAGGGCTAGGGTTACACAGAGTCGGTTACAATGGTAGGAGATCTACATATCCGTATCGCCGAGCTTGCCTTCCACGCCAAGGAAAGTCCCATCCGGACACGGGGCGAAGTCTTCAATCTTGTATCTTCATAGTCTTGGAGTCCAACCGATGATGATAGTCCGGCTATCCGGACACCCCCTAGTCCAGGACTCCCTCACATAGTCTTTCAGAAGCGCTTGCACCTTACGTAAGGGGTAGACCATACCAACCTACATCCCCTACATCTGCTAGTCCACCCCGTAAGAGTTCGCACGACTTAGTCAAATATGCTAGAGCCCATAATAGCATGTGGCTGCACACGAAAGTTTCTAGTTTGAATAATCTCATGATCCCTTTGAGCCTTGGTGGCGGTCCGAAGAAATACAGGCAAGTCCTGATAGAAACCAGGTGCCTCAATCCACCCAGATGTGTGTTTAAGTTGCCACCTTAAATAAACCATTAATTAACAATCTCACATCTGTCATGGAAATTCACTCACCCAATCCACGTCTACTAGCATAGCATGGCATAATAAGCGAACGTAGAAGTAACTCCCAAAGGTTTGATAATAAAACAGGTAATAGGTACTACCTCATCTACTTTCCATCCCACAATTTGATTAGATCCTAATCATGCAATGTTGGAGGATTGATCTAATGCATAAAGCTGGGTAGTAGAAAATGTATGATCAAAGTGTTACTTGCCTTGCTGATGATCCGCGAAACCTAGAGACTCGATGTAACAGGCGGCGCACTCCGGGTATTCTATCGCAGACAAACAAACAAGCATACAATAAGTACTCATCTAATGCACAGGTAAAACTCGAAAATAAAGATCTAACCAGAATGTTCAACTTAAGAACTCCGGTTTGCAAAAGAAACAAATCAAACAAAGCAACGAAAGTGAAACGGCGAAAGAAAACAACTTCGTCTTACTAATGTGGATCTAAGTCAAATTTTACAGAAGCAAAAACTTGTTTAAGTAGATTATTCGGAAAGAGGGTTTCGAGACGAAACTCCAGGCGCTTGAATCGCCGGATTCCGATAAATGAGCGAAAAGTTATACTAAAACGAAAATCGGATCAGGAATCGTGATCAGAAAAATCGCGGATTAAATCCGAGAAAAAGAAAAACGACAAACGGGTTAACGAACGAACGTTCCTTAACTAAACTAATCTGACGAACACGTTCGTTAAGACGAATGAACGAGAGAACGCTCGCTAATTAAACTAAACCGAATTAAAAAACGATCTAATAAAATAATCCGAAACTAAAAAAACGAAAATAAACCGACGGAAAACCGATCGGTTTTCTAAAAAAAAAGCACGGAAGTCGAGGCGGCGGCGAACCTCGGCGAGCGTGCGGCGGCGGGGTCGGCGGTGTCCGGTGAGGTCGGCGGCGGCGGCGGCGAGCGGCGGCGCGGGGCTGGGGCGGCTAGGGTTTGGGTGGCGGCGGCTGGGCCTCGGGCTGGCTCCCCCTCGGCTTTTAAAGCCCCACGGGCCGGGAGTCCTAGACGGACACGGCCCGTAGGTCGGTTGCGTTTTTTTTAAATAATTCCGCGCAGAAGAAAAATAAAAAGAAATACTAAACGGACTCCAAAAATCCCGAAATAAATTTTCCCCGGCTTCTAAAATCAAGCCGGACAAGATGAACATTTATTTGGGGCCTAAATGCAATTTTGAAAAACGCGCATTTTTCCTAAATTCAAATAAAAGGCGAAAAACTCCAAAATAAATCTTATTTGTTTTTTATTAAATCTTCATTATTTCTTTATTTTGGGAAAGTCATTTTATTCCCTCTCTGAAATTTTGGTAGTAGAAATAATTGAAGATAAAATAAATAAAATCAAATGATCCTATTTTCAAAATTTGAGAAAAACTCAAATATGAAAATAAGGAAATCCCCAACTCTCTCTGTGGGTCCTTGAGTTGCGTAGAATTTCTAGGATCGAGCCAACAATGCAACATAATATGACATGCAATGATGATCTATGTATAACATTCCAAATTGAAAATTTGGGATGTTACATAGGCTCCTGAGACGCGATGCTCAGGAGTCCCCCTTGACGTACGAATAGACCATCCTACCTCTTCCTCACCGAGCTCTCGTTTGGGAGGGGTGCGCGAAGACTAGGCCCGTGAGGCCTGGCGAGGTGGGGTATGCTAGGCCTGACCTGAGAGTAGCCCCCGTGCCCAGCCCCCTCACACTACCTTCCCGAGGGAGAGCAGCGCGGTGAGGCTAGCCACTGAGCCCGGAGGCTCCCTGAGGTTAATGCGGCCGTGAGGCCGCCCCCAGTTGTTCATCACCAGCGCGAAGCATAGCGCTTCTGCTCTTGCACGGGCATAGCCGCTCCTCGGCAGTGTCGACGGCCAGCGCGGAGCATGGTGCTTCCACTGGTGCGTGGGAGGGTGCTCCCTCTGAGGAGAGCCCCCGGGGCGTGTACATCCCCGCCCTGACACGTGGCTTGCACAGCAGGGCTAGAGGAGGTGTTGGGCACCCGTGAGCCAGTGCGGGACTCACAAGGCCCTACCTCAAGGCGGGTTGCGCCTAGTCTTGGTTAGAGATGCTTGGGTTGGACCTGCAAGATGGTTAGGAAACCTGCGCGGAATGAGTTTCCTGAGGTTATTGCATGAGAAGGCAAGACACCAACGACCCTAGGAGGTGACGTGAATGGGACCGGCCCGCCAGACAGAGCTCAGCCACTGGATTTATCGATGCTGCAGGGACGGACCCGAGCACAGACGCCGTGCCTAGTCTTCTCATGCAAAGATCCTGAAGAAAAACAACCGGCGCGCGGTTCCCGTGGCCACGGGGGCACCAGGTCGCGTGCCCTCACTCATCCACCCATGATTAGCTCATGCGAGAACAAGGCACCAAGAGCCACGGGAGGTGACATACACGGGGCTGGCCCGTGAGCCAGAGCTCAGCTACTTGGGTTTAGCGACGCTGCAGGGACGGGCCTGAGCATAGATGCCGTGCCAGTCCTTAATTATGAGGCGGTCGTGAGAGGGCTTGCAAGGGCGCGAGACGTTCTTAGCGAAGAAGCTCCGGTCAGGCAGTCAATAATTCAAAATTACTTTGCAAAGGATTGTAACTTGCTCTGATAAAATGCAAAGAGGATACATGCCGTAGGGACGGACCCACACGGCTTGGGGATGATGCAGCCCGAGGGGCGCCCCCAAACTGAACGAACTAGGGCCATGTCACCTGGTACCGTTGCTGAAGAGTTGTTGAAGTAGCCAAAACACGCGCGTTGTAGAAGCCATTCCTCACGAGCCGCTCCGGTGCCGAGCCTCGGGAGGCCCGGAGGGACCGGGAGGCTCCTGAATGTGCTCCTCCATCTCCGCCAGGAGCGCCTGGTGCCTGGCTTCGCAGGCCATCTGAGCGTCCCTCATGCAGCGCTGGAATGCCTCAGCCGCACCCGCCAGGCCAAAATGCTTGCGGACGTAGCTGTGAGGCGGACCCTCGCATCGACCGACTCGAGACGGCCACATGAGCTGCTGAGACACGACCCTGTTGAGCCCGGGGATGTCGATGCAGACGCGGAACTCCTTACCCTCACCAGGGCAGTGAGCTGTGCCACGCGGCAGGCGACGATCACCTTGCAGAACCCTTCCTTCCTGAATCTCCTTGATTGCCTTCTTGATGAACTCCTGAATGCCTGGTGCCTCACGCCTGCTGCCTTCTCCTGGGAAGCGTGCTCTAAAGAGCGCCTCCACGTGGTTCCCTGATACGTCTCCAATGTATCTATAATTTTTGATTGTTCCATGCTATTATATTACCCCTTTTGGATGTTTATGGGCTTTACTTTACACATTTATATCATTGTTGGGACTAACCTACTAACCGGAGGCCCAGCCCAAATTGCTGTTTTTTTGCCTATTTCAGTATTTCAAAGAAAAGGAATATCAAACGGAGTCCAAACGGAATGAAACCTTTGGGAGCGTGATTTTTGGAACGAACATGGACCCGAGGACTTGGAGTGCAAGTCAAGAAGCAGCCGAGGCTCCCACGAGATAGGAGGGCGCCCCCCCTATAGGGTGCGCCCCTGTCTCGTGGGCCCCTCGGGCATCCACCGACGTACTTCTTCCTCCTATATAAGCCTACGTACCCCGAAAACATCCAGGGGGCATACAAAACACAATTTCCACCACCGTAACCTTCTGTATCCGCGAGATGTCATCTTGGAGCCTTCGCCGGCACTCTGCCGGAGGGGGAATCAACCACGGAGGGCTTCTACATCAACATCCTTGCCCCTCCGATGAGTTGTGAGTAGTTTACCATAGACCTACGGGTCCATAGTTATTAGCTAGATGGCTTCTTCTCTCTTTTTGGATCTCAATACAATGTTCTCCCCCTCTCTTGTGGAGATCTATTCGATGTAAACTCTTTTTGCGGTGTGTTTGTCGGGATCCGATGAATTGTGGGTTTATGATCAAGTTTATCTATGAATAATATTTGAATCTTCTCTGAATTCTTTTATGTATGATTGAGTTATCTTTGCAAGTCTCTTCGAATTATCAGTTTGGTTTGGCCTACTAGATTGATCTTTATTGCCATGGGAGAAGTGTTTAGCTTTGGGTTCAATCTTGCGGTGTCCTTACCCAGTGACAGAAAGGGTTGCAAGGCACACATTGTATTGTTGCCATCGAGGATAACAAGATGGGTTTTATATCATATTGCTTGAGTTTATCCCTCTACATCATGTCATCTTGCTTAATGCGTTACTCTGTTCTTATGAACTTAATACTCTAGATGCAGGCAGGAGTCGGCCGATGTGTGGAGTAATAGTAGTAGATGCAGGCAGGAGTCGGTCTAATTGTCACGGACGTGATGCCTATATACATGATCATGCCTAGATAATCTCATAATTATTCTCTTTTCTATCAATTGCTCGACAGTAATTTGTTCACCCACCGTAATACTTATGCTATCTTGAGAGAAGCCACTAGTGAAACCTATGGCCCCCGGGTCTATCTCTTATCATATTTGCTTCCAATCTACTTTTATTTGCATCTTTACTTTTTGCATCTATATTATAAAATACCAAAAATATATTTATCTTATCTTACTATCTTTATTAGATCTCACTTTCGCAAGTGGCCGTGAAGGGATTGACAACCCCTTTATTGCGTTGGTTGCGAGTTCTTTGTTTATTTGTGTAGGTGCGTGGGACTTTTGAGGAGCCTCCTACTGGATTCATACCTTGGTTCTCAAAAACTGAGGGAAATACTTACGCTACTATTGCTGCATCACCCTCTCCTCTTCGAGGAAAACCAACGCAAGCTCAAGATGTAGCATTCCCGAGCGCCACTCTCGCGACATTGGCTAGTTCTGAGGCCCTCCGAAGGAGAGCCCCCGAGCTCAGCCTGAGAGGGGCGCCGGGCGCGCCTCCCTATGTGATGGGTGAAGGCGCCGCGTTCGGAGACGCGAGACTCAGCGCCGCGTCCTCAAGTGATGCTCCCTCACGAGACCCTGGCTCAGCTCCAGCATCTTTGTCTTGGGGGCGACCTCAGGAGGGAGGGCACCGTCTTCATCTTCTGGGTTCTCAACTGCTGCAGCCTAAAGAGCATGCTCTAGGGAGCACACTGCATCCTTCTCTTGGCAGGTGACCGTGATGATGCCGCTGCTTCCTGGCATCTTGAGGACGTTGTAGCCGTGGTGTGTGGCCGCCATGAACTTGGCCAGTGCTGGGTACCCTAGGATGGCGTTGTAGGGTAGGCAGATGTCAGCGACATCGAAGTCGATGAGCTCGGTGCGGTAGTTGTTGCGCTTGCCGAAGGTGACAGGGAGGCGAACTTGCCCGATCGGGTGTGTTGATCCGTCGGTCACTCCTAAGAATGGCTTGGTGGGGTGCAGCTGGTAGTATGGTACCTGGAGTCTGTTAAACGTCTGAACGGAGAGAACATTGAGCCCTGCTCCGCCGTCGATGAGGGTCATGGTGACGGTCACGCTGCTGATAACGGGGGAGCAGAGCATGAGGAGCGCGCCAGCAGTGGCCGCGCACTTGAGCCGGTCTGAGGAGTCGAACGTGATGGTGCACTTGGACCACTTGAGAGGGCGAGTTGCTTCAAGCTCGGGGAGCGCTGCATTCACCTTGCGTGCAAACTGCTTGAAGACACGTTGGGAAGCCAGGGCCTGCGAGCCGCCCAAGATGCAGGCAATGGCCCGAGGCTCCTGGAAGCCCCCAGCCCCCTCGTCCTGGTGGTGATCTTTGTTCCTTCTTGGCGGTGGAGGTAGAGGAGGCAAAGCTGCGTTGCCCTGAGGGCGGTCCTCATGAGGCTGCTCCCTCTAGTTGCCCTCGTGAGGCTGGTCCTGCCAGTGGTCCTCACGAGGCTGGTCGCGCCACTCCTGACGGCGGTCGCGTCCATCCCAGCGACCTCCGCCTCGGCCACCTCCGCGACCGTAGCCCCGATCATTGAGCTCGGGGCGTTGACTGAGGCGCCCGTCGTGAAGAGTCCTGAGCTCCTGGCAGTTGCTGGTGTTGTGGCTGTAGACGTTGTAGAAGGCGCAGAACGGCCGCTTGGCCTTGGATGACTCGGGGTGGTCGCAGCCGCGCTTGGTCTCGGGCTCTGTCGCCAGCACTGCTGGCCCCTTGCGCTTTGTGTCCTTGTCCTTGGTCTTCTTGCCTTCTGGGTCAACATCAGGGAGCTCGAGGAGGGAGAGGCGTCCCTCCTCAGCCCTCGCACACTTGTTCGCCATGTTGAACATCTCCAGAGCGGTGCAGAGGTCCTCGTGGATGGCGAGCTCCTCCTTCATCTTGACATCATGGACGCAATCGGTGAACGCGGAGATGATGGCCTCGTCAGACATCTTGGGAATCTTGAGGTGCACGTTCTTGAAGCGCTGGATATACTTATGCAGGGTCTCTCCAGGCTGCTGCTTGACGCGGCGCAAGTCGCCCGCGGCAGGCGGATGGTCGCGGGTGCCCTGGAAGTTGGTGATGAAGCGGCGCATCTCCTCCCAAGAAGAAACCAACCCCTCGGTCAGGTTCAGGAGCCAAGAACGTGCGCCATCCTTGAGGGCCATCGGGAACCAGTTTGCCATGATATTCTCATCGCCGTTGGCTGCCTCGATGCTCAGCTCGTAGAGCTGCAGGAACTCGGTGGGGTCTGTGGTGCCGTTGTAGCATGGAGGCAGGTCGGGCTTGAACTTGCTCGGCCAGACGGTGTTGTGGAGCTCTGCAGTGAACGCACGACATCCTGCCGTGGCCACCGGAGGTCGTCGAGGGGGTGGAACATGGTCCTGGTGCACGCGCTCCGCCACCTCCTGTGGCGGCGCGCGAGCCTGGTGCTGGGGTGCTGGAAGCACGCGCGTTTCTCCCTGGGGACGTTGCACCACCTGGCATCTCACGTCGTCCCACGCTGGCGCTGGGCGCTGCGGGTCGCGCTGTGGAGCCATACGCCTTGGCTCGATGATGGCGCCCCGGGCCAGAGGTGGAGGAGGAGCCCCGTGCGCGACGTCGCCCGCTGCAGGTGGTTGCTGAGGTAGCGAGTGAGCCGGTGCGTCGGAGCCCCCGTGCGCGACGCTGATGAGCTCGGAGATCCGCTCGAGCCACTCCTCGTAGAGATCACCCACCGGACGGTAGCGAAGAAGCTCCCGCGCCGTGAGCAAAGCGACCGGCGTGTCCACCTGCACTACAAAAAGATACACTTCCGTGATGATATGCACAGTAGGTCGCGTTTTTTGTCATGCATGTACATCCATGACAAATTTATGACAGAATCAAGATAGTCATACCTGTGCTGTCGTAGAAGTGTTCCATGACATTACCAAAATTATCATCATGGAAGTGTCCACTTCCATGACGATAAATCGCGCGTCACAGAACTGCTTTCGTCAAGGGTGACCGACACGTGGCATCAACCGTAACGGAACGCCGTTAAGCTATCGGGTCGGGTTTTGGATCTGATAACCCATTAACAGCCCCGACCAATGGGGATTTTCCACGTGTAAAATCATCATTGGCTGGAGGAAACACGTGCCGGCTCACTGTTGGGACAGATGTCAACCGCTCATTGGACCGAAGGAGCCTATGATACGGCAACACGTGGCACGCCCCAACAGAGGCCCATTCCTGTGAAAAGGCCGGCCCGTTTGACTTGGTCAAAAGGTGGCGGGCCGGCCCATGGAAAGCCTGTTAACGGCCTGTTCGCATATAGCCCATTTATAGCCCGCTAACCCAGGGCCTGTTACGCCCTATCCAAATTAGGCCCAGTAGCACCATCTGGGCCGTCCAATATGATTCAGCCCGTTTTAACTTCCGGCCCATGTGTGGCCCATGACTTCTTTCGGCCCATATGAGGACCTTTGTAACTCTTGGCCCATTAACGGCCCGTGGTGAAACTGGCCCGTAATGAACAGTGTATCACTTTATACCCATTAACGGCCCGTTATTCCATTGGGCCATTTCCAGCCCAAGTTATCTTTCGGCCTTCTCAGGGCCCATTGATTCTTGGGCTCATTTGTAGCATTCGGTTACATACGGCCCGTTACTGTCATTTTCTGCTTGTGGGCCAAATTCAGCCCGTCATTACAGTCGGCCCGTTTGCGGACCGTTAATACGTTGGGCCGTTTTCATGTCAAAAAAAACCCGTTGGGCTGTTTTCATAGAGTTATCAAATACAGCCTATTAACGGCCCGTTATGGTCCACGAATAGTACGACCCATGATTGGCAAAATGATGATACGCCCCGTAGAGGGCCCATGGATCCTACGGCCCATATGAGGCCCATGGATAGTACGGCCCGTAGAAGGCCCATGGACCCTACGGCCCGTAGAAGGCCCATTGATCCCTAAGGCCCGTATAGAAGGCCGGTGGATTCTACAGTCCGTATAGAAGGACAATGCTCCTACGGCCGAACGAAGGCCCATGGATCATACGGCCTGCAGGAGGCCCATGGTTACAACAGTCCATGTGTTGCCATGATTATTTTGGCCTAGTTACCAAAATAGGCTATTGTGGCCACTAGAAAAACACAGAAAAAGAACTGCAGTGAGTACAAGCAAACAACTAAACAAGACAATAAGGAAATAAATAAGCAAGCAATTAAGGCTAGCCTATTACCGCCATTACACATATTACATCCACTGGGCATCAAAGTTCGCCACCAGTACAAATATAGGGAACAAAGTAGCATATTACATACACTGGCCATCAAAATTGGCCACCAGTGCAAATAAACGTGGCAGCAAAACAAGAGCATAACTGAAACAACTTCAGAAGAGCTCAAGAAATGTTATCCTGGGTATCCACCATGCTGGCAATAAGCTTAGCAAGCTTATTAGCTTTGTCCTGTTTGGCGCTAAAATCCTCCTACGCTTGCTGTTGCACTAGAAAGTATGCATCTGAATGCTCCAGGGACTTCCGCAGTCCTTCCGCTTCTTGTCGCAGCACAGCTGATCGATGTCTTTCAGCTTGCAGTTGAGACTCAAGAAACCGAACTGATTCAGACAGTGAGTTTGAATAGCTTGTGCAAGCGGTAGTGGCCAGTAACTCGAACACTAAACCAAGACAGGACTTTGGGGTTGTCTCGCTGTCTTCAAGATAGTCTTCCTTAGCTGTTTTATCAGCTTTGTTGGAGACCAACAAGGATGTGTCACTATCCTAAACCTTATCTGCATTACTTCCTTTACCATTGCTTAATAAGGCACTCTTCCCCAATATTCTGTCAGCATTCTAAAAGAAGAAACAAGCAGACACATAACAAGTTTAGTATATGAAACTCATTTCGGTGAACCAGTCATTAGTAAGGTGGACAGGATTAAACTACCAAGTCTTCTATTGCCAAGTACTAGTACATAATAAAAGCATCAAACAAACATATATCTATGTCCTATGGTCACTGCATTGTCTTGCCAAATCAGACACGGTTCAAATCATATCAGTTCAAGACAATGCAGCAGTGAAAGAATACAAAGCGCGGGAAACTACACGGCACAACAAGATTTCAGATGGGTACCACGGGTCTACATGTACAACAACACTATTGGCTCTATTGTGATGCTAGTAATGTGCATGATATGAAAGTCAACTGTATACACAATTGAAATTGAAATCAAAAGAGCTATTGTTAAGAGAAAACCTGTTAAAGAAACATGCGCGAACATACTTGCCGTGCCATTGGAGTTTCGATTGGATCCTTCAATTTAAAAATAAGTTTGTATGAGTAAATACAATGATACAAGAGCAAAGCAATCATAGTTAAAAAAGGCGCTCCTAAGCGAGCGCTTAAGCGCGCCTAGGCTCTAGGCGTTGTCAAAACACATTGCGCATAACTACGCTTAATCTGTGCATAACTGCGCATAAGCATGCGCTTTGGTCAGTAAAGTGCAAGGCGCTGGCAAAACGCACAATTAACGCCTAGCGCTTTTTTGAACTATGATAGCAATGGAATCTTAAATTAGAACAGTTGTTCTTCAGGTTTAGGCACTTGTTCTACATGAACAGAGTACAGTAAGACGCAAGAATATAATACTTAAAAATAGAAAATGAGCTCATAGACCTTACCACATTCTTGGTTCAGGACCAGTACAGAACAAGGCGTTCCCAGTCATCGTCCAGTAAATGTGTCTCAGGAGAACGTAAGGGAATTTGATGAGTTTCTTTGCCGGTGAAGTACGTTTTCTTCAGGTAATTCCGATACTGCCACCTAGCATTCTTGAAGATAGCAGAGGTATTAGCACAGGTTACCTCATCCTGAGTTTCCAAATCGGTCCTTCTCTATAGAGAAAAATGGGAAATTTGCTGTATTATAACCATCATGGAGGTAGGATGTATGGGACGGAGCAAAGTAATTGCCATGAATAACATTACTTACACATAACTCCTGGACAAACACCTGCAACTGGCATTTTCCTTCATCTTCAGTATAATATTTCCAAGATGGGAAGATACGCACATACGATTTAACAACATCAAATGCGATAGATGCTAAACTACGACTGGCTGGTTGTGCTTCCTCCACAAGAATAGGCGTACTAACTGGTGGAGCTGGGGTTCATCGTGATAGTACTGGCCCTTTGGGCACTGGAGCTGCCTTACTAACTGCTCTTGTTTGGGAGCTCTATGGTGGAGATGGTGCTGTGTCAACAGGAACTAGGTTACTATCGACTGGAGTTGGGGTTAGATTGGGTGAAGTTGGTTCTCTGTCCATCGCAGTAGGGGTACAATCTGCGAGAGTTTGGGTTATGTGTGGTAGGGCTGGTTCTTGTGCATGTACAACCGGGGTGCTATCTCCACGAATAGGTAGCACTGTTTTATTTGAAGACCATGTTTTTATTCCGCTAGATACTGGCATCACCTGCTGCAATTCAAATGGCTGATAAACAGGAAACATAGTTGAATGTACAGACATTGTATGAGAGACAGATGCAATAGATAGTGTGGAAAAAAGAGGGCATGAAATAGTTGACATGTATATTGTTTAACTAAAACGGATAGCATGACATAATTTCACATATATGATGTCTATCTAAACTGGATATCATAGCATAACATAATTCAAAGATATGATGAATAACAAAACAGGATCGCATGACATAATTCACCTACATGTTATCTAAGTAATCAGGATCGCATCATTTAATTCACATATGTGATTTATATGCTAAACAGAGGGCATTCGATATGATGTCTGAACTAAGAACATGGTGTTGAATATTGTGTATATGATGTCTAAACTATGCAATGCAAGACACCGTATGCATGATATGAGCAGTATAACCATGCCAAGTTAGAGCATATACCTCAGTAGGGGAATAGGACTAGTCATCTGTCTCTGAATCCATCTCTGAGGAGCTATCGGGACCCAACAAGAGATCTGCTTCGACAGGTAGCACTGTCTACTCTGAAGGCCTTGTTTTCACTCCAGATTTTTCCATCTCCCGCCCAAATGTCTGATTCACATGAATAGTAGTTTAATGTACAAACATTGTCGACAAATGGAAATGTAATGAAGAAAAGGATGGGCAAGATATCATTCAAATATATGATGCCTGGTTAAACAGGATGGCATTGCACATTTCACATATATTATGGCTGGCTAAAAGACATGAGATTGCATAATTCCCATATATGATATAGAAACTAAACAGGTGGCATTACAGAACATGTCTAAACTAAGCAGATAACATATATGATGTCAAAAGTAGGCACTGCAAAAGGCAACATATGCATGATATGACTAACATGATCATGCCAAAGTAGAGCAAACACCTTGGGGGGTAAATAGGAGTGGTCAGCGGCCACTACTAGGGAAAAGCCTATACACAGAATCTTATCAGCACCGCGCTCCAAAATAACTCGCTGCTGCTAATTAGCAGTAGCGCGTACGGACGAAACTCGCTGCTAAGACAAATATAGCAGTAGCGCGTCACCCGAAAGACGCGTTGCTGCTATAATTCCTACGAGGCCGCCGCGAGGCTAGTTATAGCAGCAACGCATTAGCGTGATGCGCGCTACTGCTACATGGCATAGTAGCAGCGCATTTCTCCGATAAGCGCTACTGCTAAGTTTCCTACAAAAATTTAGTCCCACCTCGCTCCGTGAAGAGAGTTTCTACCACCTTAAATATGTTACTTCTCCCACTTTGACAAGCACTTGATCTTCATTGAACTCTATGTGTAGAATTTGTGGCTGCAATATGAGTCTTCACCTGTTCCTAAACCGGTGAGGACTCATATTGTCAAATCAGATTGTACACAAGAAGATCGTTGATGATCAATGTGTTTTTGATATATTGAACAAAGTCTATTTTTGCATGCTGACACATAGCAGTAGCGCTTTACTGTGAAAAGCGTTGCTGCTAGATAGCTTAGCAGTAGCGTGTTTTCCCGAAGAGCGCTACTGCTAAGCCATGCATCTCCCTCATCTCCTCCCTTCGGATCCACTCACACACAGCCACTCAAAATCCTCCCCGATCCATCTGCACCGCGCGCCCCCGTCGCCCCTCCTCCGTCTGCGCCACGCGCCGTCACCTCCTCCTCCTTGCTGGACTCAGTACCGGCCTCCTCCTCCATCCTCCCTCTCCACTCGCCGCTGGCCGGCCCCTCCTTGCTCCGCCTTCCTCCTCCGTCCTCCCTCAACTGGCCGCGCCGGCCGGCCCCTCCTCGCTCCGCCTTCCTCCTCTGTCCTCCCTTAACTGGCCGCGCCGGCCGGCCCCTCCTCGCTCCGCCTTCCTCCTCCATCCTACTCTCTTCTCCCTCCTCGAGTCGACCTCCTTATCCCTCCTACTCATATGCAACATTTTGATTTAGTTGATATAATTTAGTTGACTTAGTAGGCTAGTTGATTTAGTTGACTTAGAACATTTTGATTTAGTTGATTTAGTAGGCTAGTTGATTTAGTTGACTTAGAACATTTTGATTTAGTTGATTTAGTAGGCTAATTCATTTAGTTAATTTAGTTGACTTAGAACATTTTGATTTAGTTGATTTAGTAGGCTAGTTGATTTAGTTG
>NC_057807.1:266002509-266150799 GCF_018294505.1 Triticum aestivum | reverse complement strand
GAACATTTTGATTTAGTTGACTTAGTAGGCTAGTTGATTTAGTTGACTTAGAACATTTTGATTTAGTTGATTTAGTAGGCTAGTTGATTTAGTTGATTTAGAACATTTTGATTTAGTTGATTTAGTAGGCTATTTCATTTAGTTAATTTAGTTGACTTAGAACATTTTGATTTAGTTGATTTAGTAGGCTAGTTGATTTAGTTGACTTAGAACATTTTGATTTAGTTGACTTAGTAGGCTAGTTGATTTAGTTGACTTAGAACATTTTGATTTAGGTGATTTAGTAGGCTAGTTGATTTAGTTTACTTAGGAACATTTTGATTTAGTTGATTTAGTAATCCTTTGCTCATATTGCTTTAGGAAGAATGGCGCCACCACCACCACCACTATGTCAACTGTGCAAGTCAAGATGCGCCAGTAGCCTTGCAACTGGCAAGCTGTTCTGCATCTACTTCCAGCCGAGTTTTTGTCATGCGGTGGTAAGAAATTAGATGAAATGTAATAACTATTTTATTTTTGGTGTTGGCATTACTTCATTGTGTCATTTTGCTTATTTTACACAGATCGTCCCATGCAATGTGAGGTTGAAATTCAACAAGCTGACAGGAGACACTGTGACATTTGAGGCTCCCGGGGGGCCGTACACTATGGAGGTCGAGAAAGGACGCAATATGTCGCAGATTGGAGGAGATGGATGGGCCCGTTTCGTCGCTCGCATGCATCTTACTGGTGGTGAGTTGATCAGCTTCAACTTCCGAGCAGAAAGACCCAAGCTAGCTGTCATTTATATCAACTTGGTGGAAGATGATGAAGATGATGAAGATGATGAAGATGATGAAGATAATGAGGACCCACTCGATGAAGATGATGAGGACCCACTTCATGAAGCCATCGTAGCTCAAAGAACAAGGCTGAGTGAGGAGGAGGTGTCCAACCTGTGGGACATAATTCCGCCACGTGCTGACTTTGTCGGGGTGCCATTCGTGGCCCGCTTGACAAATACCATGGTTGATCAACATGATATGGTATGTTATACTTACAAATGCAAATTAGTAGTGTGAATTACTTAGTGTATAGTCCAATGATATGGTATGTTGTGTGGAATCTAGTCGATGATACATATGTTTTAGTGTAGAGTTTGATCACATGCTTATTAATTGATATGTTTTTCTTATTCAGAAATTGGCAAAGAGCATATCTGTGAGTTATGGTATCGAGCCTGATGAAGAAGGCTTAGCTGGACTATGCCTTACTGCAAGGGGCTCCGTCACAACCTGTACTTACCGCGTGGACACGGACGATCGCACACACTTAAGCTCGGTTGGGTGGAAGAAATTCCTCGATGGGAAAAATCTTCTGTTGGATAGGCCATCCTAATTACTATCAGGAACACCAACCGCCCAGGCTTGAGGATGATGATTGTCTTCGATATCATCTAGAACTACATATGTGTGTGTGGCTATATCATCTAGAACTACATATGTGTGTGTGGCTATATCATCTAGAACTACATATGTGTGTGTGGCTATATCATCTAGAACTACATATGATGATCGTCGTCGATATCATCTAGAACTACATATGATGATGGCCGTTGATATGACCTTGTACTGCTTGAGGATGCATGTTGGCTATGCATGAAATTATTATCTAGTACTCCCTTCGTTCCAAATTACTCGTCGTGGTTTGAACTAAAACCACGTCAAGTAATTTGGAACGAAGGGAGTACTACCGTACCTAGTAATGGTTTATGAATTTGATATCTACTTGCAGTACCTAGTATCTAGTATCTGAAAGGAGAACTGAAAGTGAAAGGAGAACTGAAAGGGAATGGGGCAGTGGGAAAATGATGAAAGATATAGCAGTAGCGAGGGATGACGAAACCGCTACAGCTAGTTAATAGTAGCGCGTTCACAAAAAGCGCTGCTGATATCGTCAGCAGTAGTAGCGCGGGTTGGGGCCGCGCTACTACTATGAGTTAGCTGTAGCGCCTTATTAGTAGCGCGGCCACCCGCGCTGCTGCTAGCCTGAAAACCCGCGCTGCTGCTAGCCTTTTCCCTAGTAGTGGGCGTCTGAATCTGCCTCAGAACAGATATCTTCCTCTGGATTACAATCTGGAGAGGGGTGGGGAGGGTTTGCCATTGAACCCACCATGGAGCGATGTCTGCATGACATTGTATTGCCGCGCAAAACTCTTCTCTTTTTCTCTACATGTTCAACATGACTGTGTACAATATCTGACATGCATATGAAAAAATATGGTGAGATTATGTAAGGAGAGCATGCAGAAATTTAGAGTGATGGTAACAACCAGTGGATGGATCCAAAAATAATGATAGCAGGCTGATGATTGCTTTAAATTAATAAAAAGACAGATGATGATTGCTTTACTATTTGTTTCCCACCCAAGATGAACAACATAGGCATACCCTAGGTGAACCAGATATTAGACAAACATACTATTCATTGCTGCCTCGATATGTGCCCCACAAATAATTTAGAACTCAAGTTTGAACATGAATTTGGACCTGAATTGGGAGTCCAAGAGGTGAACAGGATGATAAAGTAGCAGGTAAGTTTAAGAAATGCATAACATAAGCAGAAACAAAAGAGTGCGACCTCTCTTGTGGACCTGTGTACTCCTCAGGTTCATCTGCTGAGTCAATGATGGTGATGCCGTTGGGGTGCGTGCCGTTGGCAGGGAAGGAGATCTGAGGCGGCGAAAGACGGCCAGGAGTCGTGATGTCTGGTTTGGTGGATGCTTCTGTCGATGGAGCAGCTCAGGTGAGGTGGACGACGTCGCGGCAGGAGCAGGACAAACCACACAAAGTTCCCTTCGACACGTACCTGTAACTGAAGTAATTCTGTAAGGGCTCATTTGGCTTGCATGACTCTTAAAACGCAGGGATAGGAAAAACACCAGAATAGGATAGGAAAATGCACATGGTAAACAGAGCATTTGTAAACACAGGATTTCTATCAACTTGGGTGTTTGGTTTACAGGAATTGGAAGAGCAGAGGAATGCAAAGAAACATGGCCAAAATAAAGAGAAACCATATGAAAGCGTGTACAGTTAGAATGTTATTCTGGCACTAATGCACTTGGTCTTGTTTTCATGCATAGGATTTTGAAAAGTAGGTCTAGGTGGATGTTTTGCTTCATTCCTTTCAACAAAATGCATGAATAATTGAATAGTAGAGTGCCATTGGGAAATTCCCTATTGCTATGTTTTTCCGTTGAACCAAAATAGCCCTAATGGATCGACGTGAATGTATAGTAATAAGTGACGCAACAAGTGTACAACCTCTTTGCCGTAGCCGTGTCGACCTCAGCATCATTGGGTTGGTCGCTGAAGCAGTTGAGGCAGAGGTGGCTGTCGGAGGTGTGGAGGAAGATCTGAGGAATCTGTAGACAGCGTCCAGGGCACTGCTCTGTTGTGATGGATCGTTCTGTCGTTGGAGCAGCTCCGGTAAGCCGTAAGACGTCAACGCTGAAGCAGCACAAGACAGACATCGTCAATCTCAAATGGGATTCTAATAGCATCTCCAATAGATGATGAAAAATGGATGTAAATTAACATCACCAAAAACCACCTGACTACAAGATGAGGTAAAAACTGTTGACTCTGAACTTAACTGTCAAAACTAAAATTAACTGTGGAATCTGAATGCTACTGTCGAAACTGAACGCAATGGTAGTAGAGAGGCACTTGACATGTAGTTCAGGGAGGGCCTGCAGTTCATCTTCAACCTGCACACCCCTGAGCCGCCTGCCACCACCGGCTGAACCGCCGGTCCCAGCGCCGCCTCGCCGCCCCAAAACAACTCGCCACCGCCGCCACGGCCAGCCCTCTAGCCCCCCCGCCCCCACCCTGAACCCTAAGATAGATAGTGGGGTACCTCTCCGGCGAGCCCCCGTCCCCGCTGCGGGTGGTTCTTCCTTAACTCCGGCGAGCACCCCCCCAACCCCTGAAAATTGACTGACCCAAAAGTCGATTGAGTCGACTGAAGTGTGGCTTAATCGGAGTAGAGCAGCAGCACGAGCGAGGGGGAGAGCAGCAGCAGCAGCTAGGCGAGTGAGCGATCGAGCGAGAGCCGGAGTAGCAGCAGCAGCGCGAGCAAGCGATCGAGAGCCGGAGCAGCAGCAGCAGCGCGAGCGAGCGAGCGAGAGCCGGAGCAGCAGCAGCAGATCCGGCTAGTATGGACGCCGCCGCCGAAGGGGCCTCGCACTGGGGGAGAGCCGTCGTGGAGATGTCGCCCGCGGCGCCGGCTTCAAGGTAGCCGCTCCATGGGGGTGCGGGATGGAGCACCGTCGGTGCCGGGAGGTCGAGTTAAGGAGAAGGTGCGATGCGATGAGTGTACAACCTCTTTGGTGGCGCCGAGTAGGCCTCGGCTTCGTCCGAGGAGTCGGTGAGGATGTTGCGGTTCCAGTGGAGCAGGTTAAGGCGGCACTGTGGGGATGGAGCAACCGCGATAGACGAGGCGATCATCGGAGCAGCTCCTTGGAGGTGGAGGACGGGGCTGCTGAACTGGCGGGACAGCGAGATGGACGATGGATCCTCATCCGGGGAGGTGGACGAGGGACGTCGAGCTGTTGCGGTGGATGACATCGTTGGGGAAGAGGCTCCGGCTGGGCAGCGGTGACATGGCGGATGGAGGAGGGTGGGGTTTCGCGGCTGGAGCGGAGAGGTTATGGCGGCCTGGGATTTCGAATGGCGAAAAGGGGGTGATGGGAGGGGGTGAAGCATGACTTAGGGACGCGCTTGTCCAAAATGTAGGGTGTGTTACAAAAGTACCCCCCACCAATTTGAACTAGAGGCCCTTTAGGCTCAGGGTTAGAAGGGGGATTTCGCATGTCGGGATTTGGCAGCTGGAGGGAGTTTTTGCGCGCGTTGTAATTTCGGGATAGCAAGGCGCGGGTTGTGAAGGCGCCAGTTTTGGGAGCACAATATCTGAATTTTCGGGATATAACAAGACGCGGGTTGAATTTTAGGGACAAGCCTAACGTGTAGTAATATTGTACTTGTATGTACCAAATCAATTCGCACTTCCCTCAACCAAAAAGAAAACAAAAAAAATAAAACTATTCACACCACACAAAGAGAGAGTCTTGCCCCGTTTTACTATACAAATGCTATTCAAAGCTACTCCCTCCTTCCATCTATATAGGGCCTAATGCGTTTTTCGGTGCTAACTTTGACTAAATATTAGAGTAATGATATATGACATGCAACTTACACAAAGCACACCATTAACTTCGTCTGTGAAAGGTTCTTTCAATGATATAATTTTCACATTGTGCATGTCATGTACTATTAATTTTGTCAATAGTCAAAGGCGGTCTTAAAAATCTCATTACGCCCTATATAGATGGAAGGAGGGAGTATGAATCCATGTTATGTCCGATTAATTTTTTTCGCTTTGCTATATAATGCATGTAACCTACTCATACCAACATTTTAGTGCATTCCAAATGTCTATACTACCACTACAATTCGAACTAAATTTGAATTCGTTTCTCTATTTCAATAAGAATCTACAATCATGATTGTTGCCAACTTCAACCATCATTCGTGTATTACCTTAATAACACACCACATGATTACTATAGAGATAGATATTAACTATGTGTACTACATGAACTCGAATTCTATTTTTTGAATACACTTGATGTTGATTCCAAATAATAGTACATTTGATGTACTAACTATATATTCATAATCTAAACCATGTTCCATACGTACACCGTGTTTATCACACAAAGTATAGTGCCCCGCCCCCTACATTATGACAAGTATTTAGACCTGAGTTGCAAAAGCCACACATTATCCCAAATTATAATCAATGTTGTACATTATGATATCTTCTTCAAGTATCCGTATCCACCTTTTTATAATGAATTATGATCTTTGTTCATCTTTTACACCTTCACGATCCTCTTCTATTTGTAGCTAGCTAGCGCTAACTTTCTATTGTGCATGCACACGCCCTCCCCCTCACACACCCATAGCGTCCCCTCCATCGCGCACGTTCATTATTTCTCTTTAGGTCGTCCACCAGCGGTGTGTGTAGGCCCCGGCTCCTTCTTTCTGGCACACACCGGTCGATATACCTCTCTAGCCAAGTGTGCCTACAACAAACACATGTATACTTCCCCTCTTCTCTTCTCACCGTCCATGCCCCCATATGTCCAATACGATTCCACACAGGTGCACACTCCCGCCCCTCTTTTCATTAGTCACATGCTCGCACACTCCTCCCCCCTCGACATGGTAGGCCTCTCGCACCACCTCCTAGCCACACTCTCTCCCCCTGTCTGCCTCTCCGGACCTTATTTGCTTCTAACACATGCAGGCGTGTATATGAACTGATCTCCCTACATATAGAACGGTCGACTATAATTCGTTTTCACCAAGCACCGATACACTTACCTCGCTGGTCTGTCTCTCCTTTTCTCGGACACACGACGGTTGATCTTCCTATGTAGTTAAACATGCTTACCACAACCATATCTTCTCCCCTCATCATCCTTGAATACCTCCCGACCTGTCTCTCACACGCACGTGCATAGACAGATAGACATCCCCCGCCCTCTCTTATTGATATTGCACTCATACCCTCCGTTTGTCTAGCAGGCCTCTCCCACCATTTGTGAGATGCCACTCCACCACCAACCCTCCGACGCTCTACCTTTGTCTTTTCCCCAACCTTATTCCTCTGCTACACATATCCATGGATGTCGATCGATCTCCCTCAATACATAGCTAGGTCTCTCTCCTTCCCCAGACATATACTAGTCGACCGGTCTCTACCCCCCCCCATACACACACCGATAGTCAAACATTGTAGGTAGGTATCCATGGCACGGAGAAGAACTGCACCTCTGCCCTCTCAAATTCCAGTAGGCCAGCCGCCCTGTATCTTTGACGTGGGCAAACACAAATTCGATGGCACTCTTTATCGATCGCGCAGCCACACACTTCATCCCTGTTTTCAATTCTATCGATATCTCACGTCCATGACTCCGTTTCACACACATTGCATATGTTACGTTTTTCTGATTGAGATATCATCAACACATTGCCTCTGTTTCGCACAAACCATCTCTCTCACACCCACCCACATACGTACCTGCACCTAAAGAAGAAGTGCACGCAGGACGCACGTACTCACGTCTCGTTCCCAGCCACACCCGCGCGGGTACACGGTGGAGTTCATTTCTGTACGAAAAGGCAGCCCACGTGATAATTTGACGTGTGTAGCGGTTGTTTACTCGAAGGAGGGTCGGGTACCATGCCTAGAATATAAAACGATTGCCGTGGGGAAATGGAAAAATGGGTTTGTCTCTCGTGAGTCTCGTCACACAATCTCACACAAGGCCGCCGTGGCCTCTCTCTCTCAACATTGGTCAGTGATGGAGTCATGTACCTAGGGTAGGGTCATAGACCTGATCTAAGTACCCTACCCAAGGACACCCTTAGAAGATATCACCTTCCAGTCGACCAAGGAGGACTCCACTCGACAGACTTGAAGGACTCGACCATGAAGATTCACTCGACCACCAGAAGGTCAAGAAGCACTCTGTACCACAACGGTCTGTAATTAAGTAGGCTTTATGGTAGTTAAGACGCTTTATGTGGGGCGTTACCAGTAACGCCCAGACTTAATGTACTTTAAACCCCGCATTACTGAGGGCCGGAGGGGTCTGGCAGGCACTATATAAGCCACCCCCCACCTCAGTGTAAAGGGTTCGCACCCCTGTAATTCGTATACACATAATCCACTCGACCGCCTCCGGGCTCCGAGACGTAGGGCTTTTACTTCCTCCGTGAAGGGCCTGAACTCGTACATCTCTTGTGTTTACAACCTCTTCATAGCTAGGACCTTGCCTCTCCATACCTACCCCCACTCTACTGTCAGACTTAGAACCACGACAGTTGGCGCCCACCCTGGGGCAGGTGTCTTAGCGATTTTTGGAGAAGTTGCGATTCTTCCGAGTACTTACATCATGGTTGCTGCTGGAGTTTTGGTCGAGGGCCGCAAGATCCGTCTCGGTGCTCTCACCTTCATCGCCGACGACTCCGCTTGGCTCCAGGAGGCTCCACTCGACGTTGATGCGCTCCCCGTCCGCGGTGCGACGCATTTTCGTGCATGTGTCCGCGGCGTTCTGCTGCGACAACCGTCGACCCCGTATCAGTCGACTCCCCTATCGGTCACCCTCCCGGTCTCCCACCAGCGTAAGCGTTCTGGTCGATCGAGGCTCCAGCGGTGGGTGAGGCACGCGGTGGCTCGCCAGACGGCCACCCCCCAAGTTGCGGCAATCGAGCCCGACGAATCCCTCTACGGCCTGTTCGATCTGTCGACTGGCTCCGTAGAGACTGCATCCGAATGCGATAGCAGTGATCCGGCGGCGGAAATCTTGATGGTCAACGGACCTCGCAGTCCTCGTGGCTTCGCCCATGAGGGCGGGGCAGGCGGTGGAGGCGACCCCGCACGAGACCACGAAGAGTACCAGCCCGAGCCACTCGACTCTCTGCAGAGGGAAGAGCTTCACCGCAGGAACATGGATGCCCTGCATACTCCCATCGCGGGAGAAACCCCCGAGGCTCGCGCCTTGGAGGAGGCACATTTAGCCAACTTGGCTGAACGCGCTCGTCTGGAGAACCTTCAGCGAGCACTCGACGAGCGCGCGCGGCAACGAGTTCCCGACGCCAATCGACGTCAACTCTTCCTGCTGACTCAGGTATATCGAACCCCAATTCAGAATTTAGCAGCTGCAACCCGTATAGCAGAGTCCATCCAGCCCTCTCAGTCGGAAGCTGGCAGAGGCTTGATGCAGATCAGGGATTTGCTCCGGGCAGCAGGAGACCAGAATTCAGCCGTGTCGCAGTCGCGCAACAGAATTCACAATCGATCCGTCGCTGCGAATACAGTTTAGTCAGCTCATAGTCCCAGATCGCCTCTGCGGCGTGAAGGACGCGAGAATCAGCGAGACCAGTACGGTGACCGACATGATCGTGATGATAGGCGTCGAGTGCCCACTTCCCCCCCGAGGGGTGGGTCTTACGCTCCTCGGCAGCAAGATGACAGGCGCCAACTCAGTGTGGGGCGAAGAGCTCCAGTCGACCCCCGGGAACCAGGTTTCGACGCGCGATCCATTATCGTGCAAGGCTTGGTCGACCGAAACAGAGCTCATCGGGGCGGGCCCGACAGAGATGCGCCCACAAGCAGTCGAGCGCATGTTTCTGGTCCAGAATGTTTCAGCAGGGCTATCAGAGCCGCGGTGATTCCCCCCAATTTCAGGTTGGCAACTGGAGTAAGCAAGTTCACTGGTGATTCTAAGCCTGAAACTTGGCTTGAGGACTACCGAGTGGAGGTTCATATAGGTGGTGGGAATGATGAGGTGGCCATGAAGCATTTTCCCCTCATGTTGGAAGGTTCAGCCAGAGCGTGGTTGAATCAATTACCTCCTAGCAGCATTTACACTTGGGAAGATCTGTCCCGAGTGTTCGTCAGAACATTTGAAGGAACTTGCAAGCGACCAGCTGGATTGACAGAGCTGCAAGTCTGTGTGCAGAAGACGAATGAGACTCTCAGAGAGTATATTCAGAGATGGATCACTTTGCATCATACCGTGGAGAACGTGTCTGATCATCAGGCAGTCTGTGCCTTCAAGGATGGCGTCAAGAATAGAGAATTGAGTTTGAAGTTTGGTCGAACCGGAGACATGACCCTGAGTCGGATGATGGAGATAGCTACCAAGTACGCCAACGGCGAAGAGGAAGACCGACTCCGAAGCGACAAGTACAAGCCGAGTCAGTTGGAGAAGGGAAACACCAGTCGGAAGCAGAAGCGGAAAGCCGAACCAGCAGCTCCTGGAGAGGCTCTGGCCGTGACTCAGCGAAAGTTCAAAGGGAAACCCAAAGGATCCTGGAACCCTAAGAAGGTGAAGGATAAAGAGGGAAACGACGTGATGGATATGCCGTGTCACATCCACACGAAGAAAGATGAAGAGGGTAATATCATTTACCCGAAGCATACCACTCGCCAGTGTCGACTGCTGATCTAGCAGTTCCAAGGGAAACAGTCCAAGGACAAGGAAAAGGAGTCGGACAAGGCCGAAGACAAGGAGGACAGTGAGGGAGGATATCCACATGTCAACTCCACTTTGATGATTTTCGCGGATGTGGAAAGCAAGAGCCGACTGAAGGTCATTAACCGTGAGGTGAACATGGTTGCCCCGGCAAAACCAAGTTATCTGAGATGGTCCCAAACGCCCATCACATTCGACCAGTCTGATCACCCGACTCATATTGCCACCCCTGGGAGGCAAGCTTTGGTGGTCGACCCAGTTGTCGAAGGCACTCGGCTGACGAAGGTGCTGATGGACGGTGGTAGCGGACTGAACTTGTTGTATGCAGACACATTGAGGGGAATGGGCATTCCGATGTCCCGACTGAGCACCAGTAACATGAGCTTTCATGGAGTTATACCAGGAAAGAAAGCCGAGTCACTCGGCCAAATAGCTCTGCACGTGGTGTTTGGTGATTCAAAACATTTTCGCAAGGAAAAGCTGACGTTTGAGGTCGTGGATTTTCAGAGTGCGTACCACGCTATTTTGGGGAGACCAGCTTACGCACGGTTCATGGCTCGACCATGTTATGTCTACCTCAAACTAAAGATGCCCGACCCCAAAGGAGTGATCACTGTCACTGGTGATCGGAAAAAGGCAGAAGAGTGTTTCCAGAAAGGCTCAAAGATTGCCGATTCTCAGGCGACAGCGGTTGAATTTGAAGAATATAAACAAAACGCGGATCTGAGTGATTTGCTGCGATCCAAGAAGCCCGCCACAGAGTCTGCATTTCAGTCGTCCGGTGAGACAAAGCATGTCCACATTCACCCGACCGACCCCAATGCAGCCCCGACCCACATCTCCACAACACTCGACCCAAAATAGGAAGAAGCGCTCATCCAGTTCCTCCATGAGAACTGGGACATTTTTGCATGGAAGCCAGCTGACATGCCGGGTGTTCCCAGGGGACTGGCTGAGCATTGTCTTAGAGTCGACTCATCAGCAAAACCAGTTAACGAGCATCTTCGACGGTCCACCGTCCAGAAGAGAAAGGCTATTGGTGAGGAAGTGGCTCGACTGTTGGCGGCAGGATTTATCCGAGAGATATACCACTCCGAGTGGCTCGCTAATGTCGTCAGGGTTCCTAAGAAGGACAAATCACTCCGAATGTGCATTGATTTCAAGCACATCAATCGGGCCTGCCCGAAAGATCATTTTCCTCTCCCTCGCATTGATCAAATTGTTGACTCGACCGCGGGATGCGAGAGATTGTCTTTTCTAGACGCCTATTCCGGGTACCATCAGATCCGTCTGTACGGACCCGATGAGATAAAAACAGGTTTCATCACTCCATTCGGGTGCTTCTGCTATATCACCATGCCATTCGGCCTCAAGAATGCCGGAGCCACATTTATGCGAATGATTCAGAAGTGTTTGCTTAGTCAAATTAGTCGGAATGTGGAAGCGTATATGGATGATATCGTGGTCAAGTCACGAAAAGGTTCCGACCTGCTCACTGACCTCGCCGAAACATTTGCCAACCTCAGAAGGTATGACATCAAGCTCAATCCATCAAAGTGCACATTCAGAGTTCCTGGTGGCAAGTTACTCGGTTTTCTCGTTTCCGAACAAGGGATCGACGCTAATCCAGAAAAGATCGGCACTATACTCCGAATGAAACGCCCCGTGCGAGTGCACGATGTCCAGAAGCTTACTGGATGCTTGGCCGCATTAAGTCGATTCATTTCACGACTCGGTGAAAAGGCATTGCCTCTTTACCGACTGATGAAGAAGGCAGACAAGTTCGAGTGGACTCCAAAAGCTGATGCAGCGTTTGCCGAGCTAAAAGCTCTGCTCTCCACCCAGCCGGTGCTTGCTGCTCCAATCAGCAAAGAGCCTTTGTTGCTTTATATCGCAGCCACAGGACAAGTCGTCAGTACAGTACTTACGGTCGAGCAGGAAGAAGAAGGGAAAGCCTTCAAAGTTCAGTGCCCAGTGTATTATTTGTCTGAAGTTTTGGCTCCATCCAAGCAGAGATACCCTCATTATCAGAAGCTTGTGTATGGGATATACATGACCACGAAGAAGGTTGCTCATTATTTCTCTGATCATTCCATCACAGTCGTCAGCGACGCTCCACTTTCAGAGATTTTGCACAACAGAGATGCAACTGGTCGAGTGGCGAAATGGGAGATTGAACTTCTTCCCCTTGATATCAAGTTTGAGGCAAAGAAAGCCATTAAGTCCCAGGCAATAGCAGATTTCCTCGCCGAGTGGATTGAACAGCAGTAGCCGACTGAGGTTCACTCAGAGCATTGGACCATGTTCTTTGATGGCTCTAAGATGTTGAATGGTTCCGGTGCTGGGGTTGTCCTGGTTTCCCCCAGAGGAGGTAAGCTCAGATATGTGCTCCAGATTCACTTCGATTCCTCCAACAATGAGGCAGAGTATGAGGCCCTCTTATATGGATTGCGCATGGCCATTTCACTCGGCGTCCGTCACTTGATGTTCTATGGCGATTCAGATTTAGTGGTCAACCAAGTGATGAAGGAGTGGGACGTGAGAAGCCCAGCCATGACTGGATACTGCAATGCAGTGAGGAAGCTGGAAAAGAAGTTTGAGGGGTTAGAGCTCCATCATATACCCCGACTGAAAAATCAAGCAGCCGATGATCTAGCAAAGATAGGTTCCAAGAGAGAAGCCATTCTGAGTGGTGTGTTCTTGGAGCATATTCATACTCCATCAGTTAAAGAAGACCCTTTCACTGAAGAAGCCCCGCAACCCAAGAGTGCCACGGATCCGACTGAAGTAGAAGTCCCAGCAATGGTCGACTTGGTTATGGAGGTCTTGGTAGTCACTCCTGACTGGACAGTTCCATATATCGCGTACATCATGAGAAAAGAGCTCCTAGAGGATGAGGAAGAGGCTCGGCAGATCGTCCGTCGATCCAAGGCCTTTACCGTAATCAAAGGACAGTTGTATAGAGAGAGCGCGATTGGAGTTGGTCAAAAGTGCATAACGCCAAAAGAAGGTCGAATCATCCTTGATGATATCCACTCGGGGACCTATTGTCATCATGCGTCCTCTCGGACCATCATGGCCAAAGCATTCCGAGCTGGATTTTACTGGCCAAAGGCGAATGAGATGGCAAAGGAAATAGTGGACAACTGCGAAGGGTGTCAGTTCTACTCAAATATGTCACACAAGCCTGCGTCAGCTCTGAAGACCATTCCACTCATCTGGCCCTTCGTAGTATGGGGGTTGGATATGGTCGGCCCCTTGAGAACAAGTCGAAGCGGTTTCACGCATGTACTGGTGGCGGTCGACAAGTTCACCAAGTGGATTGAGGCTAAACCCATCAAGAACCTTGACACCGGTACTGCTGTTAGCTTCATCAGGGAACTGATATTCAGATATGGAGTCCCGCACAGCATCATTACAGATAATGGGTCGAACTTTGACTCAGAGGAATTCAGGGATTTCTGCAACTCTCAAGGCACACGAGTCGACTACGCTTCAGTCGCCCATCCGCAGTCGAATGGACAAGCAGAGCGAGCCAATGGCCTGATCCTCAAAGGGTTGAAACCCCGACTAATGCGTGATCTCAAACATGCGGCTGGAGAATGGGTCGACGAACTTCCCTCGGTGCTTTGGGGACTGCGGACCACGCCTAATCGGTCGACCGGAAGAACTCCATTCTTCTTGGTCTACGGAGCTGAAGCAGTCTTGCCGAGTGATCTTCTGCACAATGCTCCTCGAGTTGAACTCTACAATGAAGCAGAAGCTGAACAAGCGCGGCAGGACGTAGTCAACCTTTTAGAGGAAGAAAGAGAGATGGCTCTGATCCGATCGACCATCTACCAACAAGACTTGCGTCGCTTCCATGCCAGAAACGTGAAGAGTTGAGCCTTCCAGGAAGGAGATTTGGTTCTCCGAGTGGATCAGCAGAAACAACACAAGCTTGCTCCTTCTTGGGAAGGACCCTTCATCGTCACCAAAGTCCTCCACAACGGGGCGTACCGTCTCTACAATGTCAAACACAATGTCGACGAACCCCGAGCTTGGAACACGGAACTACTCTGCCCATTTTACACTTAAGTTTATCACTCAGATGAGTTGTAATAAAAGTACTTCTGTAGTCCATGTTTTGCAAGATAATAGTGTCATAATTTCCCCAACGATTTTTGTCACTTTTATTTGTTCAGTAAAAATTTCCCCCTCAGCGGGTGACTTAGCCGCGAATCCGTTTCGCCTAAGTTTGTAAAAAAAATCCTTACCGAGTGGTGAGCCAGCCTTCCACTCGGGGGCTTAGCTGCGAATCCATTTCGCCTAAGTTTCAATAAAATCCTACCGAGTGATAAGCCAGACTTTCACTCGGAGGCTTAGCTGCAGTCCAAGTACTCGCCTAAGTTTCAATAAAATCCTACCGAGTGGTAAGCCAGACTTCCGCTCGGGGGCTTAACTGCAGCCCAGTGCTCGCCTAAGTTTGAACAAAATCCTACCAAGTGATAAGCCAGGCTTTCACTCGGGGGCTTAGCTGCAGTCCGAGCACTCGCCTAAGTACAAATACAACATGCGCTCGCAAGGAGGACGAGACGCAGGTCGACTGCAACCCTCTCCTCTGAGCTACGCCACAAACACAACGTACGGTCGTAAGGAGGACGAGGTGCAGGTCGACTGCGTCCCTCTCCTCTGAGCTACGCCACAAGTACAATGTGCGGTCGTAAGGAGGACAAGGTGCAGGTCGACTGCGTCCCTCTCCTCTGAGCTACGCCACAAGTACAACGTGAAAACCCTACCGAGTGAGAAGCAGACCTCCCACTCGGGGGGCTTAGCTTCAGCCCAGTGCTCGCCTAAGATATAAAAATCCTACCGAGTGTGGAGCAGACCTCCCACTCGGGGGCTTAGCTGCAGCTCCGTGCTCGCCTACGATATAAAAATCCTACCAAGTGTAGAGCAAACCTCTCACTCAGGGGCTTAGCTGCAGCCCAGTGCTCGCCTAAGTTACAAAAATCCTACCGAGTGAAGAGCAAACCTCTCACTCGGGGGCTTAGTTGCAGCCCAGTGCTAGCCTAAGTTTGAACAAAATCCTACCGAGTGAAGAGCAAACCTCTCACTCGGGGGCTTAGCTGCAGCCCAGTGCTCGCCTAAGTTACAAAAATCCTACCGAGTGAAGAGCAAACCTCTCACTCGGGGGCTTAGCTGCAGCCCAGTGCTCGCCTAAGTTATAAAATCCCACCAAGTGAGGAGCAGACATCCCACTCGGGGGCTTAGCCGCAGCCTAGTGCTTGCCTAAGTGAATTAAAGAATAAGTCAACTGCAGTGGGCATCTTGCTTTAAACCTGCAAAAGACATTTCGAGCCAAAAGCAAGCATATTAAGACATCAAATCCAAGTTCAGATCGATACCTAAAGGAACCGAAAGTGCTCAGGCGCTAAGCCTGTTAAGGTTTATCGGTTACAAAATCACTCGGCATACCGAGGCAAATTTAAAGTGTCGAGCTCAAAGAAGTTTTTTACCCCTCCTGTGGAGGGCTGGAAGGTGCAACAAACTCATCAAGATCAATTCCGTCCGCGATCCGAGTGGCAGCAGCGATGAAGGTTTCCATGAAGGACCTGAAGTCATGTTTCTTGGTGTTGGCCACCCGAAGAGCTGCCAGCTTGTCTTCTCGCGCATCCTTGCAGTGGACTCGAGCCAGACACAGAGCAACATCTGCGCCGCACCGAGCAGAGGACTTTTTCCACTCCTGCACTCGACCAGGAACCGTGTTTAGTCGAGCCATCAGCGATTCGAGGTCGTTCTGAAGTGTCTCCCCGGGCCAGAGTGTGGTGTCGATGCGAGAAGTGGCGACCTTCAGCCTTGCAAGATAGTCAATGACAGCAGCAACGCGAGACTCGAGTCGGAACACATTCATGGCCACTTCATCGTTCACCGGAGAGTTGACGGGGTCCAGGTTTGGTTCCAGCCGACTAGTTTCCTCTTCAAAGTTTTGACAAAATTCTACAAATACAATCACTAAATCAAGGCAATGGTCGAATGGAAAGATCGCTGTTAAAAATGATTGTTGAGTGCAAAGGATTACCTTCGAGCATGAGGAACAACTTTTTGGCAAGTCCACTCAGGAAGGCCTCCAGATCATTCTTCTTCCCAGTCAACTGACTGGCCTTGTCATTCAGGGCAGCTTTGTCAGTTTTCAGTCGACTGACCTCCTTGTTGGCAATCGGAAGAGCAGCTTTCAGATTAGTATTTTCTTCTTCAAGCTTGGTGACTGAAGCTAACTTCTCGTCAGCAAGCTTGGTCTTCTCAGCTAGCTCAAGGTCTTTTTTCTTCTGGGCCTCCTTCACCTTGCCCGCAAGTTACAACAATGTCAGATTTTGAAACAAATGAAGGAAAAAAGGAGTCGTCGAGGTCTCACCGAACATACCTTTAGCCTCCTCCTTCGCCTTCGTCAGATTCTCCTGGACCAGCTTCAGATCCAGCTCGAGCTGAATGTGCTTGTTCTCCAGCTCAGTATAACGAGCTGCAAGGTCGCAGGATTTCTGCGAAGAACCAATCGACAAAATGTCAAAGATAATTCACTTCCGAGTGGATAAGTAAAAGTCATGTGTTTCTAAGACTACAGCCGAATACAAACATTCGACCGTAGTCTCGGGGACTACACCTAGTGGGTGCACTCAGCGTGCCCCCACTAGTTCTATTAAGATAGAATCGACCAGTCGACTAAAAAAACAACATGACGTATTCTTCAGACTATAACCGACTGCCAACAGTCGACCACAGTCTCGGGGACTACACCCAGTGGGTGCACTCAGCGTGCTCCCACTGGTTTTACAAAATCCATTCGACTTAGTCGAATGACGGAAGAACTTAATTTATAAAAGCCTATGACCGAGTGCCAGCGGTTGACCATAGCCTTGGGGACTACACCCAGCGGGTGCACTCAGCGTGCCCCCGCTAAACCGGAGTTTCAATCGACACACCCAGTGGGTGACTACTACGGATTCCGAAAAGAAAGACTTTCAGATAGCATATCCTAACAGAACAAGCGATGATCGACTGACCTGAACATTGCTTTGAAGGGCAGAGCTGGCGTCGTAAGCTGCCTGGCTTGCCTCCCGGATGGCCTTCACCTGCTCCATCATGACCCCTGCTTGGCGTATCGCTTCCTTTGCAGCACTGGCTTGGTCCTCTGGGACGTCGTGCGTCGTGAAGAGGGAAGGTTGTGCGGCACTTGACGAAGCGGGGTGAGCACTCGTCAACGGCACCGCAAAGGACACGGTGTGTCGAGTGGTGTTCTCCTCCTCCGCGACCAGAGTCTCGGGCGCCGTCACATCCTGGACCCCTCTACCGGCAGACGCTTTCCTGCTCCTCCTGTGCTTCAGTGGTTCCTCATCGTCATCATCATCAGGAAGAGTGATAACGACATTGGATGGAGCTACAGGAAAGAATCAGAATTAGGGACGAAGAGTTAATCGACTAAAAACGGAATTAAGAGAGTGGTACCAGGTTTTGAGGTTGCGACATCCTCCATCTCATGGTCGTCAGCCCTGGATGAGGTATTGGAAGTAGCAGCACTGCAATTCCAAAAAATCAGTCGGCTAACTCAAGTGTCAATCAAAGATAAAGTTTGCACAAAACAAGAAGACTCAAGCAGCATGTTTACCCTGATATGGTGGGGATGGACACCTTCATCTTCGGCAAGACCTTGGTCGGCTTCGACGGTGCTACCCTGGACTGCTTCGGAGCCTTTTCAGTTGGCACCGGAGAAGTGGTCCGAGGGCGCTTGGTCGACTGCGCGACAGTCGCAACCCCCTTACCACGTTCAGTCACAGGGTCATGGGAAAGCTTCGACCGCCTTTCCAAACGCGATGGTGCGACCTCCTCCTCCTCCTCTTCTTCTTCCTCCTCATCGTCATCATCATCATCATCATCTTCAGCGGCATCCGAGTCCCACTCCTCCTGGCTCTCGCCCCCGCTCGCTTCTCCCTCTTCAGTCGGAGTCTGTGCTCCATTGGGCATCGAGTACAGCTCGGTGAGGGCCTGTTAGACGTCAAGACAAAGATCAATCGACCAATTTGCGGAGAAAACGGAAATAAGTATGGCAAGAATACAATTGGAGGTAGAGTGGGCATACCTTGTCTAGAATGCTGCGATGGTCGAGTGGAGGAATCCTCCTGGCTCCACGGGGGTTATCCTTGTTCCCAGTGACCGCGGCCATCCACCTTTCCAGCGTGGCATCGTCGAATGCTTCTGGATTGATCCGAGTCTCATCTTCAGTCCCGTGGTACAACCACATGCAATGGCTCCGGAACTGAAGAGGCTGGATACGCCGCCTAAGAAAAACCTCCAGGAGATCCATACCCGTCACTCCCTCCCGAACCAACTGGACTACACGCTCCATCAGCATCTTCACGTCAGTTTTCTCCTCCGGAATCACCTTCAGGGAGGAAGGTTTGTTGGCTCGGTCCATGGTAAACTGAGGGAGTCCACTCGACTGGCCCGGCATCGATTCATTCTGGCAGTAGAACCAGGTCGACTGCCAGCCTCTGACTGACTCGGGGAACGTCATGGCCGGGAAGGTGCTCTTGTTCCTCACCTGGATCCCCAGACCTACACACATCTGGATAACTTCGGTTTTGTCATCATCTGGACTCGCCTTCTTCACGGTCTGAGAGCGACACGTGAATATATGCTTGAACAGGCCCCAGTGTGGTCGGCAACCCAGAAAGTTCTCACACATGGACACAAATGCGGCAAGGTAGGCGATAGAGTTCGGAGTGAAGTGGTGGAGTTGCGCTCCAAAGAAGTTCAAGAAACCACGGAAGAAAATACTCGGCGGCAAAGAAAACCCGCGGTCGACGTAGGTAGCCAGAAGGACACACTCACCCTCTTCCGGCTGGGGTTGCCACTCGTTCCCCGGGAGCCTTGCTGCTTCGTGGGGGATCAGATCGTCGTTAGCCATGTTGAGGAGATCCTTCTCCGTGATGGTCGACTGGATCCAATCTCCTTGGACCCAGCCGTTCGGCAGACGAGATCTGGACGACAACCCGCCCCGACTGGTGGTTCTCCCCTTCGCCTTCCCCGTCGTCGATGCCTTCTTCGTGCGTTCCAACGCCGCCGTCTTCTCCTTCACCATGGCTACCAGCGAATAGCACGAGGAGCGGTTGCGCAAGGGCAAGAGCGGGCGCAGTGGGCGGAGGCAGGGAGGGCAGCGAGAGAGAGAATGGAGAGGTACTGTTCAAAGTTCCTCGCCGGGCGCCTTTATAAGATCACTTCCGAGTGGATGACAGGTGGGCCCGAGAGATCCAATCACATCCCGAAACAGTCGCGTGTACGCGATACGTGGCGAAAAAGGTGGCACAAGAATCGAGGCGTCTATGTCCTATCCCATCCGAGCGCCGCGGTCCGCCCCGCTTCGCGCGCTTCCCCGAATTTCGTATCCCACAAAATCCGCGAACCGCAGATCGATCTGTCAAGCGCGAGATCTCCCGCGATCCGTCGCTCGGGAATTGTTAAGTTCAAAAGGTCACTCGACGAAAGAAAAGAATGGATCGAGTCGACTGAAGGAAAGTTGCTGATTATCAACAAAGAGATAATTGGTCCAAGACAACGCATATCCAACGCGCAGAAGCAAGTCGGAAACAACATCAACTCCTTCTTCACTCAAGCCTCAATCCATTCGGGGGCTAATGATGGAGTCATGTACCTAGGGTAGGGTCATAGACCTGATCTAAGTACCCTACCCAAGGACACCCTTAGAAGATATCACCTTCCAGTCGACCAAGGAGGACTCCACTCGACAGATTTGAAGGACTCGACCATGAAGATTCACTCGACCACCAGAAGGTCAAGAAGCACTCTGTACCGCAACAGTCTGTAATTAAGTAGGCTTTATGGTAGTTAAGACGCTTTATGTGGGGCTTTACCAGTAATGCCTAGACTTAATGTACTTTAAACCCCGCATTACTGAGGGCCGGAGGGGTCTGGCAGGCACTATATAAGCCACCCCCACCTCAGTGTAAAGGGTTCGCACCCCTGTAATTCATATACACATAATCCACTCGACCGCCTCCGGGCTCCGAGACGTAGGGCTTTTACTTCCTCCGTGAAGGGCTTGAACTCGTACATCTCTTGTGTTTACAACCTCTTCATAGCTAGGACCTTGCCTCTCCATACCTACCCCCCACTCTAATGTCAGACTTAGAACCACGACAGTCAGTGATCCGGCCGCATCTCGTCTGCCGGCAGAAAGGGAGGATGTGCATTGTCTCTCCGTTTGACGGCGTTGAGGCAGCTCATCTCGATCAGCGGTACCCGCTGTTCTCTCTAACCAAGCTTCAGCACGGTAGGGCCTTCACCACTTGCTCGCTGCCGCAGTATGGGAAGATCCCGGCCGCCGGCGCCCTCCTAGTAACATCCCGACGACCCTCAGGTATAGCTTCCTCCGGCCTTGCTCCACTGCCCATCTTCCCACGTTGCTGCATGTGGATCTTCTTTAGTTGTTTGCTTAAATCGTATCTCGGCCGGCGTACTTTCCATCTTGCAATCTCGTCCTCAAACCATTTTTGATAAACCACCATGTGCTATCTTTCCCTTTTTAGATGGAACATGCTTCTTTTTTGTCGGCGTATGTGTCTTCAACTCATGTTATTGGGCAGTAATTGTTTCTTTTTGCAAACAGGGCTAACCATTTTCACCTCGTTGCTATTGCGACCTTTTGGTGAACTGCACAAATCACTTTTCTGAAGAGTGTTTTGTGCAGTTCCGCCAAAATGTCACACAGGCAACGTTTTTACATTTCTGTGGGACTGCGGAAAGGGAGATTGGTTTTGCTATCCTCCTCATCCAACTCCGTGCCTAATCTTCTCCAACAAGAAGTTAGTCCTAAAGAGAGATCGTAGAGGTGATCGGCTTCTATTTATGTGTGTTATGTTTCATCATCTAGTTCCACTATTATTGTAATCACACTGACTGGATATCTTTGCAAACAGGGATGGTCCGCCCGATTTTAGTGAAGCCGCACAAAATGATCGGATTGTGGTGTCCTTCATACACCTCTTTTTTGGCTACAGAGCTGGGTGAAACTAGCTGCCAAGCAATGAACACTGTGCCAAGGAAATGGAGCCATGCCTACGAACAACATCGATCAATTATATTTTTTTCTTTATTTGTACACCTTCTCACAACTTTGTCTTCAGTTGTGATGTGAATATTGGCGCTGATCTGCGAACCATTGAGATGCATTAGCCATGGTAGTTTCATTTGTATTTGATGGAATGTTGTAACGAGATAATCTCGAGGCAAGACACATGAATCCTAAGTTGAAACCTTTTTTTTCCTGCGGGAACCAGAGTTGAAACCTTCATAGCATCATAGTACAATTTCATCAAAATTATGCGTACATATAGACAAATCCTGAAGGATTGATAGCAATTCCATAAACAATTCAACTTCGTTTTGCCGACATGTTGGACATCCTTCATCCGGCTCCACCTGCCATGCAGCAATATTGAGTGCACAACACAACTTCTAGGAAAGATTCACCCCGGTCATTGCGCCGCAGTAGTAATGACTAGTGAGCAGTCAAATCACAGAGTCCCACCTTCGCCACAGTAAGTTGCTCAGACGAAGCAACCATCATTTCTCTGTTCCTTGAATCCGATGGTACTCCCATATTCCCACAGTAAAATTGCTCGGGCGAATCAACCATCACTATATCCGCTCACGTGTGATGACCACAGGAGCTATCCATTCAGATTGCATGTTAAAAAAATAAAGGTCGATAACTAATGCGGCAAACTTTCAAAAAAAAACTAATGCGGCACCTCGGGCCAACGCGGCCAGATCGCATTTTGCACGAGAAATTACACACCATGTTTCGTTGACATGTGGTCCCGTTCCAACATATCAGTGAGACGACGATGATTAGTAGGAGTATTTCCGAAGCGACGTGTAGGCCGGGGCGCCCCTTCGTGAACCGTGGCAAACTGGCAACCATCCACCGACGCTTCGCCTTTCCCTCTCGATTTGGAACTGCTGTCGCACGCTCTTCCTCTCCCTCCTCCATTTTCCTTCAGCCCTTCACGATTTCTTCTACCATTGTTCGATCGTCTTCTCCATGGAGGGAACAGGACGGAAATGACCCCATTATTCTTGCCCCGATCTGAAAGATGACGTGGTGGAGGAAATCATTGATCGGTGTGACGTCATCACCTCGGCTAGCATGGCAGGTTCGTTCAAGCCCATTATTGACTCAACTAATAACATCATTACAAGGAACCCCAGAGTCAAGGAACGGTTTGATCTCCCCTATCTTCTTCGCTGTGACCCTGATGACCGGCGCCGTCACGACGAAGGCCTCGCCCTGTGCAAGTTGATGCCGCTTGATAATGATACGTATGATGTTAAGATGCCATCGCTTGAGGGCAAGGCTTGGGCAGGCGCAAATGGAGATTGGGTTGTTTACATTGGGTCCAACTGCGACTGGGAACTTGTGAATGTGTACACTCGTGACCGGGTTCCACTTCCAAAAATCTCAGCAGACTTCCCAGAGGTTGAGCACACCGGTATTGTACGCACATTCAAATACAATCATGGTGACTGTCTTCTATGAAAGATAGAAATTTCTCGAGTTCCCACCCGCTCTTGGAATTACAACAACTATGAAGTTGTTGCTATCTTCGACAAGCTTGTTGCCGTCGTTGCTGGTTTGACTCGATGGACATCGCTCAAAAATTAATTTCTGTACACGGATGAGTACTGTAATGCAATTGAATACGAGGGCCTTGTGTTTGCTGCCACCACTCGTGGCACTGTTTTTGCATGGAATCGCTATGATTTCGGTACGTTTGTCTTCCACCGTAATTATAATTGTTTCATCCACATGCATGCGGGTTAGCAAGTTTCCCTTTACTAATTAACCTTCTTCTTGTGTTTCCAAGGTCCTGTGAAAATTCCACCACCTATACTTGAAAATTTTTATAACCAAGGGGGAGGTGACGATGGTGATGATCACGAGCATGAGGACGAGCAGCGCCCATATACTCATTGGCACCTGGCAACTAATTCCGATGGATCACCTCTTCTCGTGTGTATACAGCCCACTGATGATGTTACTGCTAAGGAAGCAGGTGTAGTCTCCCATGGTCGCACTCTCCGGACCTATTCCAACACCCGTTGCATGGTATTCGGGATGGATACTAGTGTGCTAGCGCCAACACCTTCTCCCTGGTACATAATTGATAGTCTTGGAGAAAACTCGCTCTTCCTTGGACAAAACTATCCGATGATGGTGAAAGGCGATCCAACTGCTGTTGACACAACGTTACTAGCACCATTTACGAGAAGCAACTGTGTCTATACCTTGGACATTAGCGTGGTTCCCTACCCTGGTACTGATATAGTAGGTCGCTTCAGCCTGGATGATAGTCCCGCGTCGGTCTCAAGATCGACAATAGATGCCCCGTCCCAGAGAATCACTTGTGGTTCAAAGCAAGCGTTTCCAACACCGAGGAATGGTTGAGTTGAAGTTCATTTCATTGCTTGTTATTTGTTGTGTGGTGAAAACTTTAGTATTTATAATGTATCCTCATTGTCGATGTGGGTTGATAACCTGTTGTATGTAATAAAATGATATGCATGTGATAAACTTACTGAATTTATGAATGGCTTTCGAGTTGCTTCTGTGAGTGAGTGGTGCAACAAGGCAAAAAATATATTTTCCGAGTACATAATGGTACATGCATTGCAATAGGTTATCGGATGAGGCCAATCATCAACAATAGTAGTACACTATTTGTACTAGCTTCACATGCTTCGCGCGTCGTGCGAGTGTTTTTACTATAGCCATATTGTACTCCTATGTAACCAGCACCTCGAATCCTCGATACTAGTAGTACTATATAGTAAGTAGTAGGAGTAGTAGGGTGGCATGGGACAGAACAAGCATTCACGTCCAGGAGTACGGCACACGCCACCAACACGACTTCCATCTGGTACCATATTTCTTGGAGTCTGTGCTAGAGCAATCTCTTCAACCTCATTGTTTCTCTAACTCAGCCATCGCGCGGCGGGCGAGGTGGGGGTTTGCCGATAGTCGGTTTCCTCAACTGCGGTCCCACTTTTAAGGCCAACTCCAACGCTCTATCAATATATGGATATACTCTTCTTCCCAATACAAAAACTATCAAAATATATATGTATCTAGACATGTTTTAGTATATAGGCATATCCATTTTTGGACAAATGGAAGTCAAGTATTTTGGAACGGAGGGAGTACACAATAAAATTTTTAAGTTAGCACAACTAGTCTAATCCGAGAGCACAACCGAAGATTTGGTCGGGTTCTTCCTCCTTTTGCCGACACGTGGGACATCCAACATCCAGGTCGTGTCATGAAAGAAAATAGAGTGGTAGTTGAAGCCACGAGATGTGCATCTTGGGTTAAACTGTAAATAGAATCTTACTACTCTTGAGTAACTCCAAAAGCGGCCACCAAAGATCTTTCTTGGATTTGTTTTTCATCACCAGCACGTCGAGGTGAAAGATGTGCAGGTTCAGTGGGTCCTCTTGCGTTTTCACTGACATGTGGGGCCGCATGTGAGCAAACAGACGATGGGCTCCGTGCGTCCGTTGGCTGGCTGAGAAGAGAGATAGAGGAGTGCTGAGCACAGACTGCAGGAAATTTGTTCTACGTAATGTACCTCGATATAGGCTCGATATAGTGGGGTGGCATGGGCCATAACTAGCATTCACGTCTAGCAGTACGGCACACGCCACCCACACGAGTCCCATCCGACACCAATTTTCTTGGAGTCCATGCTACAACCATCTCTTCTCCCTCCTGTTTTATCAGCCATCGCGCGATGGGTGGGGTGGGGGTTTGCCGATAGTCGGTTTGCTCAACTACGGTCCCACTTGTAAGTGAAAATGCAACACCGCACACATTCCCGCTTGAGCGGCGTGCCGGACCAACCGTGTGGGGGGTGCGACGCGAACACGGCAGGCTTTTCCTTTTTCTCTGTGACTAAGCATCAACACGCATACCAAGTAGGAGTATCAACAAGTGCACTGATCTCATCTATAGCCTCTGTGCTAGCTAAAAGTGATAGAACATCTACTAAATTGTGCTCTATCAATATATGGATGTACCCTTCTTCCCAATACAAAAACTTGCATCCATTCTACTCCCTCCGTTGCACAATACATGCCTTCTATTTGTCAAAATATACATGTATCTAGACATGTTTTAGTATATAGGCACATCCATTTTTGGACAAATGGAAGTCAAGTATTTTGGAACGGAGGGAGTACACAATAAAAAATTTAAGTTAGCACAACTAGTCTAATCCGAGAGCACAACCTAAGATTTGGTCGGGTTCTTCCTCCTTTTGCCGACACGCAGGACATCCAGCATCCAGGTCGTGTCATGAAAGAAAATAGAGTGGTAGTTGATAAGTTGAAGCCACGAGATGTGCATCTTGGGTTAAACTGTAAATAGAATCTTACTACTCTTGAGTAACTCCAAAAGCGGCCACCGAAGATCTTTCTTGGATTTGTTTTTCATCACCAGCACGTCGAGGTGAAAGATGTGTAGGTTTAGTGGGTCCTCTTGCGTTTTCACTGACATGTGGGGCCGCATGTGAGCAAACAGACGATGGGCTCCATGCGTTCGCTGGTTGGCTGAGAAGAGAGATAGAGGAGTGCTGAGCACGGACTGCAGGAAATTTGTTCTACGTAACCAGCACCTTGATATTCGCGTGTGGTTGTTTCTAGAATAAAAAAGGAGGTACCTCTACTTATGTTACTCCCACTACGCCTAGCCTAAGGTTAGTAGGTGACCTTGCGCTTGGCTCTTCGCCTCTTCCGGAAGTCGATGGTTCTACAGTAGTGTTTCTGGAAATCTGACACCAAATGAACTGCTGCACGTCCACCGCTTGTAAGCAAAAGTTTCTCCTCGTGCTGCGACCCACCGCGCACGCGTTGGCAAGGGAGAAGGCGTAATCAAGCTTCTCGTCGTTCTGCGAGTTGACGGGACACATCAAAGTTATTTACTAGTAGTACGTACTCTCTCCAAAAAAGGGCTGACCATGTCATTGTTACCATCCCGTGCTCCGTCGTTGAGTACATGCACTATTCACGTGCCATCGAGGAGAAAAAATATTGCATAGGTGCCATCGAAGTGCACGACTCACTTACGGAAAAGGGTTTCCCCCCGCTTTCCCCCCCGCACGATTCACTTATGCACTGCTTATCTGATTATCTCCATTTTCTTGCATGACACGTGCACCTTGATGCTAGATGTCTCGCGTGTTGGGAAAAGGATGAACAAAGCTCACGTAAAAGAAAAGATTTGAAGAGCATAGATTCCCGACGACCGAGGAGGAGCAAGGAACCTCGCGGTGGAGCGTCTGCAAGGAACCTTGCGCGTTTTCCCCTATTTTTTGCTGCCTGCCCACCTATAAACAACTAAAAGAACATGAACTTTTCGCTAACCACTAGAAACGGTACATCAGGATGCTAAGTTGAAGATGTTTTATACTCCTTCCGTTCCCAAATATATGTCTTTTTAGATATTTCAATAAGGGACTACATACGAAACAAAATGAGTGAATCTACACTCTAAAATATGTACACAAGCGAACGCACTAACTCCATCCGATCCAACTCATGCACATATGCGCACAGCATGGAGCACACAGCGCACGTACACAAGATGTGCATGCACACACGCTCGGCCACAGAATGCACGTGAATAACACATGCATGCACACACACTCGGCTGCATGGAGGCGCGCGCCATCCGCGGCGACGTCCGGTTCGTCGTGCTACGGCGAAGCTCGCACGCAACAGTGCATACGCATCTCTTGCAGCACCTCTTTGCCGTCGTTGCTCAACTACTAGTCGGAGACGAAGACGACCGCAGCCTCGGCCTTGGAGCTAGCACCGATGGAAAAAACACGCACGTTGCATGCACACGAGCACATACGGAGTGCCCACGACATGGTGGTGGTGCGTCCCCAGTCGCCTCTACTCCTTCTATGCACGTTGTCTATCAAGGCGGCTGCATGCTAATGATGATGTGGGTGAGATCTTCTAGGACTCAGATGGTGACGAGGAAAATTATGAGACACAAGGTGACGTACACCGTCAAGGTCGACGGTCAAGGGGGTGCTAGCAAGTGCTTAGATGTGCTTAGAGCAAGTACAATAGAGCTGAGTCAGCGGACTATAAGGAATAAACAGTAGTAGTATATTTCTGCTTAGTTGGAGGAAAGAGAAGAGGAGAGAGAAGGTAAGCGGGCTCTTCATGAAGAGCTAGCTCTAGCACGTGCTCCTAGGCACTTTGTAGTACATGTTGACTATAAGATGGGCTGTAGGCTTAGGCCCTTCCTAGTGCTCCACGGTGTACAGGTGCTAAGGATGCCACATAGGCAGAAAAATGATGTGGCAAAGCAATTAAAGAGGAGAGAGAGGATTATGGTGACCCCAACAAGAACTAATGCTAAGCACGTGAACCTAGACAAAAAGACTACCAACCAATACATGAAGGAGTTTTATTACTAAACAATTAAATAGAGAAGGCTTAGCTACAAAACCTAAGCACTGATGCATTGGGGATATTAGTTGCTAAGCCTTTTAATCCACTTAGCACCCCACTTTAGCACCAATGCATTGGGAGAGGTCTTATAGCCAGCAGCTGGCTATACTATTAATGCTCTTTAGATGAGGTGCTAAGTGCATTAAATGGCTTAGTAACTCAAGTGTTCAATGCGTAGGTGCTTAGTTTATTGGTGCCACATCATATTTTATGCCTACGTGGCAGGCTTAGCAGCTATACATGGTGGAGCACTGGGAGAGGCCAAGGCTGGTCATAGTGGGGAGTAACTTGTACTGTAACATATTACTATGTTACTCTAAACATCTCTATAAACCGGAAAGGAGGGAGTAGTAACATACACTAGTGTCATATGCAGAGTATGGGAGCACATGATATTTCCCCGTCCGGACCGATCCCAAGTTGGCTTCTCACCTTCTTGGCCCAACAAAAAACCCTCCCCCCTCCCGCGCGCGCTTCCCGCCCGGCGCCAGCTGAGCCCGCCGCTCCACATTGATGGCAAGTCAGGGCGACACGACCTCTCACTGCTTCCGCCGTTTAAGCGGCACGCCGACCGAGGACACCGCCCGCTGCACGCCCGACATTTCAGACTACATAGTGGATAGTAACTTTTAGAGCAAGTACTACTATAATTAGATGACATAAGCAGGCTATAAGGATTTAAATATAGTATTTGTGCTTAGTTGAAGGAGAGAGAAGAGGAGAGAGAAGAGAAGCGGATTGTAAACATGTAGCCGGTTGTACTCCAACATACTCTACTTTGTGAGACAAAAGGTGGGGCCATTATTAATGATATTGTAATTATACTAAAGGGACTAACGGACGCCTTAATTACTCCCTTTTTTGAGACAAACCTTGGTGGGGCTATTATTGACTTTTTTGAGCTATTATTGACTTGGACGTGAGGTTTGGGGACCAAAGGCCTACTATTATACTCCGACCTGACATGCTCTACCCTAGCCGCCGCTGTATCATATGGTTTTGCACCGTTCCAGATCTTAGTGCCGCCATGCAATTCTTCTCCAGCCCTCCTTTCGGCGTGCACCACGAGAAGGGACAACAGTCCTCCGAACCCCACCTTTCGTGATCCTGTACGGGAGAGGGGCGATCAGGTTTTTGGGGAGCACACTCCTGTGACTGCTGCCAGCGACGACTTCCTCAACGACAGCCTTCTTCCCCGACCTCGGTAACCCCTTCATCAACGACATGAGTGATAACATCAACCACATCAGTTCTGCTCCCGCTGTACAGTATGTGATTCTGTCCTCCTGGTTTAGTCCGCATCATTACTTTGATGTTTGCAATTGTCGTCATGATCTATTTACTGCTGATTCGGATTAAATCTCATACTAAATTGCTCATATATTCAACAATCCAATCCAAAAACCTGATCACAGGCAATTTACTCCGAGTTGTTTTGCTGCGCTTTTGAAGCCGCCTACTTTTAAGGGGGTGCAATATAAAAGGTGGCGCACAAGAGCAGTATATTGGTTTCAGATCATGTGCTGCTATGACGCCACTAAGGGTAAGCCTGAGGGCGATCTTAATCCTACTCAGCAGGAAGCTTTTCAGAACATGGATACCCTCTTCAAAGCCGCCCTGCTGAGTGTTCTTGATGATTCCATTGTGGATTCATATATGTTGTTTGACAGCGACAAAGACATGTGGGCTGCGCTGGAGGCCACGTTTGGGCCCTCGGGCGCTGGCAACGAGTTGTACGTCATGGAGCAATTCTGTGACTACAAGATGACTGACTAGCGCTCTGTTGTTCAGCAGACTCATGAGATACAGTCACTCTCTAAGGAACTTGAGTACTTTAAGTGTGTGTTGCCGGACAAATTTGTTGCTGGGACCATCATTGCCAAGCTTCCACCTTCGTGGAATGATTTTGCTACTTCTCTGAAAAACAAGAGACATGAGTTTTCTGTTTTGGGTCTCATTAGCACTCTTGATTTTGAGGAGAAGGCGAGAGCAAAAGACAAACGTGCTCGGGTCGCCGAGAGAGCTTCTAGTGCCCACATGGTACACGAGAAGAACTTCCAGCCCAACCATCCCCAAAACAACAAGAACAAATCTCAGGGGAAATGCAAGTTTGATGCAAAGAACTAGCCGTCACATTCGACCAACTTCAAGAAGAATTCTCATAACGGGAAGGGATACAAACCTCAATTTTGGTAGCACCGCACAAAATTTATATGGCTGCATCTACCTGCTATCAGCTAACCTCATGGTGCTCCACGTATTCCTACATTCGTAACTAGGTACAATGACCACCGCAAGATGAAATTAGCTTATTCGTACGTTGACTTGCTGAATGCAGTGCGGAACGATCCTGTCATGTCTGGAGGAGCAAACAAGCAATGCAGCCGAAGGTGGAAATCAACCAAGGACTTATGAAATTATCTGTAATCTTCCTCAGGCAGGTCAGTATCCCCTTCGTCCAGATGATCGTGTTTTTTCATGCCGAGCTATTGATATGTGCTACTGTTTTGAAACACCGTTTAAGTATAGCTACTGTTTTCCTATCTTTTCAGATTCAGGACAATGAATAGGATATCAGGGGAACTGCACAATATGGACCGATGTTGAGTCATCTCTATTGCCTCATGTGTTTGCTGCAAATGTGTAAGCATCAATTGCAAGATGAGGCAACTAGATAGATGTGGAGTTGCCAACATGCTCAAAGTGCTCGCAACATTGAGAAGAAACAAGCATGCCCAGGAAATTAATGCGTGCGCAGGGAGGCCCTTTGCTCAGAGAAGCATCGACCGATTTTCTTTATTTCCACACCTTCTCACAGTTTTGTATATTGGTTATAGTATGGTGAATCATTGAGATGCATAGACATGCTGAACTTTTGTTCTTCTGAATGTTAGTTTAATGTGAGTGTCTGCATCCAGTACCGCATCCTCTAATTTGGTGGATGCACATAGAGAAAAATAATCTCCTTAATTTACTCCATAACCACCCTATTAAATAGGCCCAGTAACAAACCAGGCGCATGAAGTGGCCGGTGGGCACATGCATCCTGCATGCATGGCTAGTCATGCAGCAACGCAAAAGAAGAGAGCGGTTCTTGGGAAAAAGCGAGTAGTTAGTGCAGCGGGCCTTATAAACACGAACAACTCGCTCTCCCGCTTCCGTCTCCGCACCGAATTCCCCCCGCTCCCCAATCTTCCTCACTCGTCCAGAAAACCCCGCTCACCTTCTTCCTCACTCATACAGAAAATGCCTGCTCCTCTTCTTCCACTCCAACAGAAATCCCCAGCCCTCCTTCTTCCCCACTCGCACTGCCACTAGGCTCGTCTTTGGCTACTCTGCTCAAACCCGTGAGCTCGGTGCGACGCCCACAAGGAAAATGGAGTCGGCTGGCCCCAGCGACAAGAAGATGAGGCTCCTGCCAGCGGCAACGCCGGTTGTAGATCCCGCACCCGGTAGCGCGGGGAGAAGCGGAGAGCCCCCCCACCCGAATCTCAGGAACCGGTAGAATCTCCGATGGACCGCATCAGCAATCTCCCGGACGTCATCCTTGAGGAGATCATCTCGCTTCTCCCCACCAAGGATTGCTGCCGCACACAAGTTCTCTCAACTCGGTGGTGCCCTCTATGGCGCACCGCGCCCCTCAATCTCGACTGTCATCAGATATCTGTCCTTCCTGAATTTGCTCTCATCAGAGCCATCGTCTCTTCTCACCAGCAGGGCCCCGTTCAATGCCTCTGCATCCCGACAAGCTACCTGCTGCCCATACCCGGCAAGGTGGACACTTGGCTGACATCCCCTGAATTCGGAAAACTCCAGCAGTTTGAGTTCTACCATTACCACGAAAGTTTCATACCACGAACATACCAAGAATTTGTGCCCACACCACCGTTGTCCATCTCGCGGTTTTCCTCCTCTCTCCACACCGCCACCTTCGCCCGGTGCCATCTATCAGACGATCTGGTACAAATGCTCCGACTCCCACTGCTAAAAAAACTTTCGCTTGTGGTGGTTTATCTGTCGGAGGCCTCACTGCGCAGCATCATCCACTCTAGTTGCCCTGCCCTGGAGCGCTTGCTGATTGTTTTGGGAATAGAAATTGGTATCAGTTGTCCACCTCACCTTAAAAGCATTGGAATTTGTTTTGAAGGACAACAGCTCATCATCGAAGATGCCCCTTCACTTGAAAGGTTGCTCCTTCATAATTTTTATACACCTTCAGAAATAATTGTCATCTCTGCGCCCAAACTGGAGACCTTGGGTGTAATTCATGACCTGTTTAATAATCACAAGGAGTTGGTGTTTGGCTCCTCACCTTTTCAGGTACCGTATATTATCATCTACACATTTGCAATCATATGCTGCATTTTTCATTTATGCGCATAAGTTTTATATCATCTTGGAGTACACTTTGGGTACTAATATTATGTTATATGCTCAATGAAGAGTTCGTCCATTGATAGCCTATCAATGCTGCTGGATTCTATCAAGATCATATATATCAGAATGTATAGTTTTGATCTGGACATAATTATTGGCTTGCTGTGATGCTTTCAATCTCTGGAGAATTTATACATAGAGGTGATGATTTCATGCACATTGAAAGCCCGTATATATTGTACTAGAATTAACTGTTCAGCTGTCGTTCTTTCAACATACTCTTTTTTCAGACCTTAACTGTTTTCAATCTTCATGTCTACTTAGGCAGAACCACATGGACAGAAACATGTAACCAATCGTTGGCGTAACAAGCACAAGGATTTTCTCAGTTCTTATGACATTCGTTTGAGGACAATAACGATGGGACGATATGCATCCAACCAGGCAAACAGAAGCTTTGCACATTCTTCCTGTTGAATGCGAGGTTACTATTGTCCATGAGGCTTAATTTTTACAGCAAGATATTTCTCACGGACGAACATGTTGAACAGCAAAAAAAGAAGTTTCAGGTGGACAAATGGGCTTCTAAACGTGCTCGGCTTCTATTTACAACAAGTTGTAGACATCCTAAAAAAATGTTTTTGCACAGGATGTTGATTTTATGGATCAGACCGATCCATTTGTTTGTGACTGCAAAAAAGAGTGGTTGGTTAGATGTTACTGTCATGTTCAATCTGGGTTTTGTCTAAAAATTTGATGAACAATTAATCCTTGGGATTTTTGTACCATTTGCATGCTTGACTTGCATGTTGTTGCCCTTGTACTCCCCTCGACCTGTCACTACACTGCCGCATCTTCCATGGCTGCTGTTCGTTCCCGTCCGAGGCCTTGCCATCGTTCTCCGCCTTGGTTTGCTTGCTGTGCTCGCCGCCGTCTGGTGTTGTCAACATGGTCAACAACGAAGAGGAATCAGGAGATGAGTGTACGTGGAGAGGCTGACAGTAGGTACCCACCAGGGTCATTGCATTTTGCAAGCAGGTGCCTCGTTATTACAGGCCAAAACAATACTTCCTCCTAATTGTTTGACAACTAGGTTCCACGCCATTGTCAATGTAGTCAATAAACGAGACAATTACACAATGAGCGGATAACACCAGGGACCCAGCAGCTCGCCCAGTTGTTTTTCAGTTTCAGAGACGAAGCTCAACTGCGCGCTATGCGGGGGCTGTGGCCCGTCTAGCCCACGTTTACGCTTTTATTAAGCACATGACGAGCCCAGTTGATATTTTTTTCTTTCTGAAATTGGCTAGCCCAGCTCTCTTTTTGGAGAATACCAAAACCGAGGCCTACTTTCTTTTCTCAGCCCTGCTGGGCTGCAAATCTTTCAAAACGAGGAGGGATAAGAAATGGGCTTCCCCAGAAAACGGGCTATAAGTTGTAAGAAATGGGCTGTAAATTTTTAAACCAAAGCCAACCGGCAATTGCATTAAAATATCATGTTTTCAGGATTTCTCTACTCTCTACTCTTATAAAAACCAAAGCCAACTGGCAATTACATTAAAATATCATCTTTTCACCCACAAGATAAACTACTCATACAAATGCATATGCATGTTCCGTGCAACGAACGGGCATCTTGCTAGTTAAGATTCTAAATTTCATTCATTCTTTTGCGGAGAATTGTTTTTTGAATTTTACTTTGATATAATTTTTTGAAAACTATTTTTAATGTGACTCGAAATTTCGTGATTAAAAGAGTTCGGACCCCACCGAAATATGCAAAATTTCATTGAATTTTTTAGCAGTGCCCAGAATATATGGTCTGTAATGCTAATAAAAAGAATATGAGCTTCAAATATCCTTAAGAATTAGCAAATGGGCTGTAAATTATTGAAAATAATGGCTAATGGGTTGTATGTTGTTTTCCACAGATTTGGAGGCTGACTTCTGGGCCTACTAGGTTGTCGATGACGCTGTCCTAATTTTTTTTGACGCGTACGCAAGGCTTTGTCAACTTAGTCAACACACAGCAGTGACTGTTGGATGTCCATCCAACGGCCGCCGTGCTTCTTCAATCTCTGATCTTCCTGCTCCAGCCGCACAAACCAGCGCCGGCGGGACTGCCTGCTCCCTCCTCCTGTGGCTGGCTGTGCTGCACGAGGCCATCCCTCTAGCCACCCACACATCCTATTATTTTCCAGCGACGTCAGCCTCACCCCGCAGCCGACCAGTCAGCGCTCATTCTCCCCTCAGCGTGGGCATCCGCTGCGGTGGCTTCGCCGGCTCCGGGTGGTTCCCTTCCTGGGCCCCGCCCTCATCCACCGCGTTTGTGCTCTCGGCACGGTGAGGTCAACATGGTCAACAAACAACAGCCATCGGAAGAGGCTGACAGTAGGGGCCCACACAGGAAAATGCCTCCTTATTATGCGCAAAATAATGATTCCTCCACCTGATAGCTGGGACCCACCGGAAGGGTCTCTATATTTCATGAAAAAACGTTCCCCCCGCTGTCAGCTCGGACCCACTGGAAATGCCTCCTTATTACGCACAAAAAAATGAATACCCCCTGCTAGCTGGGACTCACCTTGGTGGGAGGCTGACTTGTGGGCCTACTAAGTTTACGGGGACGGAGGGCTTTGTCAACTTAGTCAATATGAACGACTCTAGCTCTAGTGACCGTACAATGTCCATCCAACGGCCGTAGTGCTTCTTGAACCTCTGGTCTTCGTGCTCCAGCCGCCCAAAGCAGCGCCGGTCGTGCCGCGTGCTCCTGCCTCCCGTGGCCGGCTGTGATGCCGCGGAGGCCTCACCGCCCCCTACTACTCCCATCGCTGGCCAGGCCATCCCTCTACTCACCCACACCCCGTGTTATTCTGTGGCAACAACAGCCTCACCCTCGTACTCCTCTTCGTGTGGGCATCCACTGCTGCGTCTTCCCCGGCTCTGCGTCGTCCCCTTCCTAGGCCTCGCCGTCGTCCACCGCCATGGTGCTCTCGGCGCGGCGTGGTCAATGTGGTCAACGACCGACTTCCATCGGAAGAGTACTGTGCGTGGAGAGGCTGACAGCTGGGTCCACGGTGGCCGCAAGGAAGTGCCTCCTTATTACGCGCAAAATAATTATTCCTCCACCTGACAGCGGGGACCCACCGGATGGGCCACCGTATTTCACGAAAAAAACATTTCCCCCTGACTGCTGGGACCCACCAGCTACATCTTCGCATGCAAGGAAGTGCGTCCGGGCAAAAAAAACGATTCGCCCCCCTGACTGCTGGGACCCACCAGCTACATCTTCGCACGCAAGGAAGTGCGTCCGGGCAAAAAAAACAAAATGATTCGCCCCCCTGACTGCTGGGACCCACCAGCGACACCTTCGCACGCAAGGAAGTGCGTCCGGGCAAAAAAAAAGATTCGCCCCTGACTGCTGGGACCCACTAGCTACATCTTCGCATGCAAGGAAGTGCGTCCGGGCAAAAAAAAACCAAAACGATTCGCCCCCCTGACTGTTGGGACGCACCAGCTACATCTTCGCAGGCAAGGAAGTGCCTGACAGTCGGGACCCACCTGGTCAAAGCGTACATAGCGTTGTCATTCTAGTCGCGAACGTGTACGTACATACTGGTCGATGTAGAGGCGCGCACGTGTCGTAGATGTAGAGGCGCGCATGTGTCGTAGTAGAGGCGCGCACATAGCATGTACACGTACGTACAACGGCGAGGGTGCAAGAAAGAAAATACGGCAACGTACGTACATACGGGCAGGGTCTCGAACGCCTACTCGCGCATACGTACATGGCTGGGTCGGATCGGAGAAACAGCGTCGTCGTCGTGTTCACGGGGGCAACGGAATGCGTCGTGTTCATCGGGAGGCAACGGAACGCGTGGGAGCGGAATGCGTGGTCGTGTTCGTCGGGAGGGCTTGGACGGAATAGGCGATGGAAACGAGGCATGGCATACCGCACAATGGAGGAAACAGCCTTGTGTTCGACCGGCCATGTTTGAAACGGGGTCCTGTTGATCGGGAGGGGCCTGGCGTACCGCAAAACGGAGGAAACAGACCTCCTACGGTCAAAACGGGGGTCCTGTTGATCGGGAGGGGTGTGGCGTACCGCAAAACAGACGAAACGGACTTGTGTTGGAGCATTACGGTCGAAACGGGGGTCCTGTTCATCGGGAGGGGTGTGGCATACCGCAAAACGGGACTCCACGGGATATTGTGCATCTCCACCGTCGACCTCCTCTAGCCTCCACGGGCTACCGTCGACCTCCTCCAGCCTCCACGGGCTCCTGTTCATCCAGCCTCCACCGCGTGCTACTCCACCGACTACTGTTCAACCACCCCTCCACGGCCACCCCTCCACCGTCTACTGTTCATCCAGCCCTCCACACCACGAGTTCCTGTTCATCCAGAGGCAACGCCATCGCCCACTGTTCATCCAAACCCCCCGCAACGCTCACTGTTCATCCCAGAGGCAGCATCGATCGGCTTCAGTTAGCAGCAGCGAAGGAATCGCTCCATCGGGTTCAGTTAACAGCCATCGATCGATCGCTCGGGTTCAGTAACACGTAGCCTGCAGTGCAATCACTCGGGTTCAGTTAGAGCCCAACGCCTCGCTCGGGTTCAGTTAGAGCCAACGCCTCGCACACACGCGCGTACGTACGAGAGAAACGCGCATCGCTCGGCCCCTGACCTCCCACCGTAACCGGCAACTCCCTGAAATTTTCCTCCCCTCGCTTCTACCACGATTTTTTCCGTCATGGACGGCCCAAAGAATGTCATGCAGCTGCGTCTCCAGCCCGCCCAGGACGAAAAGCCCATTTTCTGTCATGATTTTTGGTCATATAAGTAGGAGCCCACCACATCTATGATGATACCGGGTTTTGTCACAATTATCGTCATAGAAGTGTCATATGTTGACATAAAAAAAATTCGTTCTGCCCAAAATGTCACGGATGTGTATTTTTTTGTAGTGCTGGCCGCGGCACGCGTGGGATGGCGAAGCTGCTGGAGTTAGTGACGGAGTAGCGGTGCAGCCGTCACGGCCCACCTACGGGTGCAGCGATGAAGCTTGCTGCTCCTGGCCGGCAGGTCCCGTGGCGGCGTTGGCCACCGGAGAAGGAGCGCGGCGGGCGTAGCCGTCACCCGCCGGAGCCGTCTGAGCGAAGCGGGCGGCGACCGCAGCCCGACGCTCAGCGCGAGCCCTGCGCGCGTTGGCCATGGAGATGTCGGGGCGGAGATGGGTCGAACGACGGAAGAGAGGATCCGACGCACCCCTACCTAGCACGCCAAATGTCGGATTTTGGGATCCGGCAACCCTTGAGAGGTCGAACTCTGGGGTGCATGCAGAGATCTCAACCTTCCCAGCCTGCCTACTCGCGATCCTCCGTCGCCTAGCGCGTAGAGCTCAAAGAGGCACAAAGACACAGAGATTTATACTGGTTCGGGCCACCGCTGTGGTGTATGTAGGACCTTGAGAAGAGGCGTTTAGAGGGGGGGTGATTAGACACTAAGTACCAAAGTTGCAGTTTTTAACTTCTTTAAGTTTAAGTGGAGTTTAGGCACAAGTTTACCATTCACAATACATAACAAGCAAGCATGCAAAAAGTATAAAAGCAGCGGAAAGTAAAGCATGCAACTTGCAAGAATGTAAAGGGAAGGGTTTTGGAGGATTCAAACGCAATTGGAGACACGGATGTTTTTGGCGTGATTCCGATAGGTGGTGCTATCGTACATCCACGTTGATGGAGACTTCAACCCACGAAGGGTAACGGTTGCACGAGTTCACAGAGGGCTCCACCCACGATGGGTCCACGAAGATGCAACCTTGTCTATCCCACCATGGCCGTCGCCCACGAAGGACTTGCCTCACTAGCGGTAGATCTTCACGAAGTAGGCGATCTCCTTGCCCTTACAAACTCCTTGGTTCAACTCCACAATCTTGTCGGAGGCTCCCAAGTGACACCTAGCCAATCTAGGAGACACCACTCTCCAAGAAGTAACAAATGGTGTGTTGATGATGAACTCCTTGCTCTTGTGCTTCAAATGATAGTCTCCCCAACACTCAACTCTCTCTCATGGGATTTGGATCTGGTGGAAAGAAGATTTGAGTGGAAAGCAACTTGGGGAAGGCTAGAGATCAAGATTCATATGGTAGGAATGAAATATCTTGGCCTCAACACATGAGTAGGTAGTTCTCTCTCAGAAAATGTATGCTGGAAGTGTAGGTTCAGTCTGATGTCTCTCTCCACGAATGAAGAGGAGGTGGAGGGTATATATAGCCTCCACACAAAATCTAACCGTTACACACAATTTACCAAACTCGGTGGGACCGAATCAACAAACTCGGTCGGACCGATTTAGTAAACCTAGTGACCGTTAGGATTTTCGGTGGGGCCGACATGCAACTCCGTAGGACCGATATGGTTAGGGTTAGGGCATAACGTAATCTCGGTGAGACCGATTACACAAACTCGGTGAGACCGATTTTGGTAATTAGCTAACTAGAGAGTTGGTCAGGCAAACTCGGTGGAACCGATTACTCAAACTCGGTGGGACCGATTTTGGTAATAAGTTAACCAGAGAGTTTGCATTGTAATCTCGGTAGTACCGATTGCTCAAACTCAGTGAGACTGATTTTGGTAATGGACATACACAGAGAGATTACAATCCCATCTCCGTGAGACCGAGATCCCTATCGGTAAGACCGATTTGTCTAGGGTTTGTGGCAGTGGCTATGACATCTGAACTCGGTGGCGCCGGATAGGAAGAATCAGTAGAGCCGAGTTTGACTTTGGGTTTAGGTCACATGTGTGGAAGTGGGAAAGTAGTTGAGGGTTTTGGAGCATATCACTAAGCACTGTGGAGCAAGAGACTCATTAAGCAACACCTCATCCCTTCTTGATAGTATTGGCTTTTCCTATAGACTCAATGTGATCTTGGATCACTAAAATGTAAAATGAAGAGTCTTGAGCTTGAAGCTTGAGTCAATCCTTTGTCCTTAGCATCTTGAAGGAGTTCCCACATCCTTTAGTCCATGCCACTCCATTGTTGAACTTATCTAAAACATACTAGATAAAAGTGTTAGTCCAACAAGAGATATGTTGACATTAATTACCAAAACCACCTAGGGAGCACTTGTGCTTTCAATCTCCCCCTTTTTGGTAATTGATGACAACATACATCAAAGGTTTAGATAAAGATATAAAGAATAGCAAGTAAAGCTTTGTAAAGACATGTAACAAGCATAGGCTCCCCCTACATGTATGCAATCATGTGAATATGGAATATAAAAGCATGTGAGAGCATAACCATGATAGAGTAGGCAATGTGTTACATGTATCTTGGCCATATGCATCAGAGCAAAGAATATTAAAGAAAATACCTTCATGCTCATGAGTCCTTCTTGCAAACAGTATGTGCATCAGCAAGAATTCCTCATACACATGATTGTGATGCATATAATTACCTTGTAGTCTTGAGTTGGCTTAGGATGGAATGAACCTGCGTAAACAAGGTTACATAACACAGATACATCTGCTAGCCAGAGCAAACAGAAGAAACCACAAGAATACCAAGACTGGGATGACATGTAGAGAGTGAGTACTAAGTACCACATTGGATTAGACATGTCCCCAAGAGTAAAGATATGCAATGAATTTAAATGATTTCTTTCCCTTAGATGTCTTGCTCCCCCTGAGTCTAGCATGGGATACTAGGAGAAGATAGGGAACAGAAAATCAGAGCTGAAAGATATAAATGAACAGAGCTAATGCAAATAAGCACATATGAACATGTCTTTCCCCTCAATAAGACATGTGGCATCTCTCCTCTTGAACACCAAGCATCTGGGATCCTTGAGAAATACTTTCTGCTTGAGTATTCGCTCCCCTGGAGATCTCTTTCTCCCCCTGTGGAGGTGATACTCTCTCTCTCTCTGATGTGATCTCTCTAAGTGATAAGCTTTGATGTGATCTCTCTCCCCCTTTGACATCAATTTCCAAGAAGGGTTTGATCCTTGAGACACAGTACAAAGCATTTATATAAATGTGATGCTTGTAGAGGACAAGATTCATTGAATGAAGCTGGATCAGAAGAAACACAGAATAAGTGGCAAACTGTTTTTCCTGTTGTGAAATTGGTGGCACCGAGTGGTATGCTTCGGTTGTACCAAAAGGATTCGGTTGGATCAAAAACAACATATCGGTGAAACCGAGTTCATAGCAGAGAAAACACTTGTCACCTCAGCTCACTAGACTTGTAAGATCTCACAAAGATTTGCAAGGAATTTACTGAATGATATGCAATGAATTGGATGCAGAAAATGCAGAGCAAACAGAAAGAAATCTGGATGAAGTTTTTTTTTGAAAGGGGAAACAAATATGCATGAGACAAATGCAAAAACACAAAAAAAAAACAAAAGAGAACTTCATCTAGAGATGGTCGGCGACAAAGTCACCTATGTTAGAGTATATTGACTTAGGAGTCAAGTGAGATCACTTGATCATAGGTCATACTCATCGTTTAAGCTCAAAATGGGGTTGCCATTTTTCGTTTAAGCATCTTGATGTATTCACATCTTGTTGAGTTGCTTTAGCTCATGACTTGGAGTAAAGCTTCTCTAAGATGGAATAACATACCTTGGTTGGTGGTGTTGTCCATGTAGTTGAACTTGTGTGGGTTGCTCAAGGTTGATGTAGCTCATCAAGAGTTGGGAGCACCACTTGGAATTTGAGTCCATCTACCTACATGGGTTAGTTCTTGCAAGGAAGAGCACTTGTGTATCCAAAAATGACAATCATGAAGCTCAACATAGAATTTGTCAAAGGATATGTTTGAATGGTTCCGTGCTTCCTTGTCTTCAACCACCATAGTGTAGAAACTTGGTGATGTAGAGATTGCTCAAGATGTGAGTAGATTACAATCTCATGGATTTGATTCACCAAGTACCTACATGGGTTAGATAACATGCAAGTGCAAATATATCCAAGACATAAGATTTTCATCATAAGAGAAATATCAAGGATTAGTCATAAGCTCATGTCTTGCATGTATCCAATGGAGTTTCTACTCCAAGTTTGAAGCATCAATGATGTTCAATTCTCCTCTTAACCTGCAAAACACTTTCTCATCAAGAGGTTTAGTGAATATATCCGCTAATTGCTTTTCGGTGCGAACATGCTTAAGATCAATGTCACCCTTAGCAACATGATCTCGAATGAAATGATGACGAACTTCAATATGCTTAGTTCGAGAATGTTGTACAGGATTATGACCAATTTTGATAGAACTTTCATTATCACAAAGCAATGGAACATGTTTCACATATATCCCATAATCTTTAAGAGTTTGGGTCATCCAAAGTAATTGAGCACAACATGAACCAGCGGCAATGTATTCCGCTTCGGCGGTGGATAAGGATACCGAGTTTTGTTTCTTGGAGGACCAAGACACAAGAGATCTACCAAGAAATTGACAAGTACCCGAAGTGGACTTTCTATCAACCTTGTCTCCGGCATAGTCCGAGTCGGAGTAGCCAACAAGATCGAAAGAGGCCCTCTTAGGATACCAAATGCCAAAATTTGGTGTATGGATTAAGTATCTCACTATCCTTTTCACGGCCTTAAGATGACATTCTTTAGGAGCAGCTTGATATCGTGCACACATGCACACACTTAGCATGATATCGGGTCATGAAGCACATAGATATAACAATGAACCAGTCATAGAGCGATAAACCTTTTTGATCAACCGGTTCACCATCTTTGGTCAAGTCAAGATGTCCACTAGTAGGCATGGGTGTAGACATACCTTTGCATTCTTGCATATTGAACTTCTTGAATAAGTCCTTGGTGTACTTCGTTTGAGAAACAAAGGTACCTTCCTTAGTTTGCTTGATTTGCAACCCAAGGAAGAATTTGAGTTCACTCATCATAGACATCTCAAACTTCTCCGACATTAGCTTCCCAAACTTTTCACTAAAATGCGGGTTAGTTGATCCAAATATAATATCATCAACATAGATTTGGCACACAAATAGTTCTCCATTAACCCTTTTAGTAAAAAGAGTAGAATCTATTTTTCCAATTTCAAAGCCTTTTTCAATAAGGAACTTGGTCAAGCATTTATACCACGCTCTAGGAGCTTGTTTAAGACCATAAAGGGCTTTGTGAAGTTTGTAAACATGATTGGGTTTCTTAGGATTGACAAAGCCGGGAGGTTGCTTAACATAAACTTCCTCCTCTATTTCACCATTTAGAAAAGCACTTTTAATGTCCATTTGGTACAAGGTGATATCATGATGATTAGCATAGGCAAGTAAGATGCGAATGGACTCAAGTCTAGCAACGGGAGCATAAGTCTCACCATAGTCCATACCTTCGACTTGTGTGTAGCCTTGGGCGACGAGACGTGCTTTGTTGCGAACTACTTGTCCATCTTCATCTTGCTTGTTGCGAAACACCCATTTGGTACCGATGATGTTGTGGTTGTTGTCGGGCTTCTCAACCAATGTCCAAACTTGGTTCCTCTCAAAGTTGTGTAGCTCTTCATGCATAGCATTTATCCAATCCGGATCTTCCAATGCTTCTTCGACCTTCATAGGTTCAATGCTAGAGATGAAAGAATAGTTTTCACAAAAGTTAGCTAAACGAGTTTTAGAGCGAGTGATTCTCCCGGTTTGAATATCATTGTAGATTTGCTCGACGGGATGGTCTTTAGCAATTCTTGCTCGAACTCGTGAAAGCTTTTGCTTGGTTCTTGGTTGAACTTCTTCTTCATCTTGTTCTTCTTCTTGGCCTTCTTCATTGTTGGCGTTGTCGTTCTCTTGTCGTGGTGGAGAAGGAGGTTGTTGACGTTCATCTTGATGCACTTCCTCGTTTTCTTCATCTTGGTGTGTCCCACTTGTGGATGCTTCCGTATCAACTCTTGGTTCACCTTGTCGTGAAGTAGAAGCTTCCACTTGGACGGACGAGGTACTCTCCTTCACCTCCGTTGGACGAACCTTGCCAATAGACAAGTCTTGGATTGCTTCCGAAGGATCTTTGTCTCCTACATCAATTGGCAATTGCTCTACTTGCGAGCCGTTAGATTCATCAAACTTCACATCTACCGTCTCTTCAACCTTTCGGGTGAAATTGTTGTAGACACGGTAAGTGTGAGAGTTTGAGCCATAACCTAGTAGGAAACCTTCATGAGACTTAGGAGCAAATTTAGAACGACGATGCTTATCAAGAATGTAGCACTTTGAGCCGAATACTCGAAAGTATCCAACTTGGGGTTTGTTACCGGTGAGGAGCTCGTATGCCGTCTTGCCGAGTAGCTTGTGAAGATACAAGCGATTTGTTGCATGACAAGCTGTCTCAACCGCTTCTGCCCAAAAGTGCTTCGGTGTCTTGTACTCATCAAGCATCGTTCTCGCCATTTCGATGAGCGTCCGGTTCTTCCTCTCAACAACTCCATTTTGTTGAGGTGTGTACGTAGCCGAGAACTCGTGTGAAATCCCTTCTTCGTCAAGAAAGGTGTCCACATTTGCGTTCTTGAACTCCGTTCCGTTGTCGCTGCGAACCTTCTTGATCTTCACTTCAAATTGATTTTGGGCCTTCCTAGCGAAGTTTTTGAAGATCTTTTGGACCTGCGATTTATCATCGAGAAAGAACACCCACGTAAATCTTGAAAAATCATCAACTATAACTAGACCAAAAGAATTTCCACCGAGACTCTTGTAAGAGTTGGGACCAAAAAGATCCATGTGAAGTAGCTCGAGTGGCCTCCTTGTGGTCATGATGTTCTTCACGGGATGCCTTCCTCCAACCTGTTTACCTGCTTGACAAGCGCTGCAAAGTCTATCCTTATCAAATATGACATCGTTAACACCAAGGATATGATTTCCTTTAATAAGCTTGTCAAGGTTTCTCATGCCAACGTGACCTAGTCGTCTATGCCATAACCAACCTTTTGAGGATTTAGCAATGAAGCAAGTTTTAGGTTGAGTCTTTTTGGTGAAATCAACAATGTATAGATCACCTCTACGCACACCGGTAAATACCATTTTATGATTATCTCTACGAAACACTTGGCAATCTACTTCAGTAAATAGGACATTGAAACCGAAATCAGCAAGTCTAGATACTGAAAGTAAGTTGTAGCCAAGAGATTCAACGAGCATGACATTTTGTATGGAGATATCATGTGATATGGCCACCTTACCGAGGCCAACCACCTTACCCTTTGAGTTGTCACCGAAAGTGACATACTTTCTAGGACTATCATTTTCAGCAAGCTCACGAAACATGTCTTTATCTCCGGTCATGTGATCGGTACATCCACTATCAAGAACCCATTCCTTTCCTCCTGACATATATCCCCGAAGATTTGCCATAAGACCAAAGTGTCTCATTGCATCATCAAGATCGAAGTCACTATCATCATCCTCATCATAGTATCCATGTCCAACATCGTCATGTGGTGGATCAAATCCTAGAGAGGGTGATTCGTTAGAGTGAGTTTGACAATGATCTTGCTTATGAATTTTTATAGCTTCGGAAATAATATCACTAATAATTCCAACATCTCCTTTGGCACGCATAAGGTTTGTAAGCTCAAATAGACAATCACCAAACATAGGATCACTAGTATTCATCTTACTCAAGGCAATAGACTTATGGAGAATTTCATCAAGATTTTTCAAGGAATAATTTGGAAAGCGTTCCTCAAGAAATTTCCATATAGTGTAGGCACACTTAAGAGTAGGCAAACATCCAATCAAGTTTCTAGGCAAGCCTCTAATGATAAGTTCGGCAGTTCTAAGATTCCTAATCATGTCAATTGACTCATCAAGAGTAGGATGCATAGGATCAACATGAGGTGCACAAGGGCTAGCAATGTACTTGTTCAAATGATATTGATTGAAAATTACAAGCATCTCATTTTTCCACTCATGAAAATACTCTCCATCAAGAATAGGCACTCTATGTCTAAGACTCCCCAAAGTAGACTCATCCATCTTCCTCCAATGGTGATTAAACCAAGGCAATGGAGACCAATGCTCTGATACCACTTGTAGGACCTTGAGAAGAGGTGTCTAGAGGGGGGGGATGATTAGACACTAAGTACCAAAGTTGCAGTTTTTAACTTCTTTAAGTTTAAGTGGAGTTTAGGCACAAGTTTAACATTCACAATACATAACAAGCAAGCATGCAAAGAGTATATGAGCAGCGGAAAGTAAAGCATGCAACTTGCAAGAATGTAAAGGGAAGGGTTTTGGAGGATTCAAACGCAATTGGAGACACGGATGTTTTTGGCGTGGTTCCGATAGGTGGTGCTATCGTACATCCACGTTGATGGAGACTTCAACCCACGAAGGGTAACGGTTGCGCGAGTCCACGGAGGGCTCCACCCACGAAGGGTCCACGAAGAAGCAACCTTGTCTATCCCACCATGGCCGTCGCCCACGAAGGACTTGCCTCACTAGCGGTAGATCTTCACGAAGTAGGCGATCTCCTTGCCCTTACAAACTCCTTGGTTCAACTCCACAATCTTGTCGGAGGCTCCCAAGTGACACCTAGCCAATCTAGGAGACACCACTCTCCAAGAAGTAACAAATGGTGCGTTGATGATGAACTCCTTGCTCTTGTGCTTCAAATGATAGTCTCCCCAACACTCAACTCTCTCTCATAGGATTTGGATCTGGTGGAAAGAAGATTTGAGTGGAAAGCAACTTGGGGAAGGCTAGAGATCAAGATTCATATGGTAGGAATGGAATATCTTGGCCTCAACACATGAGTAGGTAGTTCTCTCTCAGAAAATGTATGCTGGAAGTGTAGGTTCAGTCTGATGGCTCTCTCCACGAATGAAGAGGAGGTGGAGGGGTATATATAGCCTCCACACAAAATCTAACCGTTACACACAATTTACCAAACTCGGTGGGACCGAATCAAAAACTCGGTCGGACCGATTTAGTAAATCTAGTGACCGTTAGGATTTTCGGTGGGACCGACATGCAACTCGGTAGGACCGATATGGTTAGGGTTAGGGCATAACGTAATCTCGGTGAGACCGATTACACAAACTCGGTGAGACCGATTTTGGTAATTAGCTAACCAGAGAGTTGGTCAGGCAAACTCGGTGGACCGATTACTCAAACTCGGTGGGACCGATTTTGGTAATAAGTTAACCAGAGAGTTTGCATTGTAATCTCGGTAGTACCGATTGCTCAAACTCGGTGAGACCGATTTTGGTAATGGACATACACAGAGAGATTACAATTCCATCTCGGTGAGACCGAGATCCCTATCGGTAAGACCGATTTGTCTAGGGTTTGTGGCAGTGGCTATGACATCTGAACTCGGTGGCGCCGGATAGAAAGAATCGGTAGAGCCGAGTTTGACTTTGGGTTTAGGTCATATGTGTGGAAGTGGGAAAGTAGTTGAGGGTTTTGGAGCATATCACTAAGCACTGTGGAGCAAGAGACTCATTAAGCAACACCTCATCCCTTCTTGATAGTATTGGCTTTTCCTATAGACTCAATGTGATCTTGGATCACTAAAATGTAAAATGAAGAGTCTTGAGCTTGAAGCTTGAGTCAATCCTTTGTCCTTAGCATCTTGAAGGAGTTCCCACATCCTTTAGTCCATGCCACTCCATTGTTGAACTTATATGAAACATACTAGATAAAAGTGTTAGTACAACAAGAGATATGTTGACATTAATTACCAAAACCACCTAGGGAGCACTTGTGCTTTCAGTGTAATCCCCTAATCTAGTGTGGTGTGGTGGATTGCCTCGAGAGGCTATGGATGAACCAGTACAAAGGATGAACAAGCCTCAGGAGGTGAGGTGTTCTTAAGCTGGTGTGGTGCTCTACTTGCTCTGGTTTCTCTTCTTCATCCCTGGTGGTGGCTAAGTCCTATATATAGTGGCCTTGGTCCTCTTCCCAAATATGAGCGGGAAGCGATTCCACAACGGCGGGACTTGAAAGGGGACAAGCAGTACAGTCTATCCTGAAAAAGTAGTCTTCGCCTGCGCAAAGCCTCTGGTCGTGACGCTGCGGTGGGCTCGGTGATGACCTCCGTCCTGCCGTCCTGGAGGTCTTGGTCTTGTTGCACCAGAATGGAAACCTTTGGCTGATTCCTCGGGACTCTGCACATGTGGCTTGCCTCCCTTGCACCAAAGAGGAAACCTGCGCTTTGCACCCGCCTGGTGCCCGTCTAGCCTTGGTCGTCATGGCTCACGTCAGCTGAGCCTTGTGAGGTAACTACATAGAACTCTCCGCCCCTCAGGAGCCCTCCTGAGGAGGCCACTTCCTTCGGGGGTCTTGGCCTCGTCCGCCTTGCGAGGCTTGGCCCCTCGCGAGGGTCTTGCTGTGTTGGTGTCGAGGCTGGGCCATACCAGGCCGCCGATGAAGCTACACGGTGGGTTGCAGGCAGGCAGGACTGGATACCCCCAAGTCCAGGACGCCGACACCGCTCAAGGTGGGATCTGTGTGCGGCTCCAATGCCGCTGAATCTGCGGCTTCCGTGGCGGGGTTGAGCTTCCCATCCTCGGACGGCGCAATCCGCTCCAGATCTAGGGCAAGAGTGGTTACGAGCGCTATCTCCTGAGCATGGTCCGATGACAGATTTAGGTCATGTTCATCATGGTGGCGGGGAGCGGCCGTCATGGGCTCGAATCCGTCGAAGATCAAGTCTCCACGGATATCGGCCACATAGTTTAAGCTTCCAAACCTGACCTAATGGCCAGGGGCGTAGCAGTCGATCTGCTCTATTTGGCCAAGCAAGTTGGCCCGCAGTGCAAAGCCACAGAATACGAAGATCTGTCCGGGGAGGAAAATCTCTCCCTGGACTGCGTTGTTGTGGATGATTGATGGAGCCATCAAAAACCTTTTGATGTTTACGCAGCAGAACTCTCAATGAAAGCACCAGTGTCGGTGTCAGAACCGGCAGATCTCGGGTAGGGGGTCCCGAACTGTGCGTCTAAGGTCGATGGTAACAGGAGACGGGAGACACGATGTTTACCCAGGTCCGGACCCTCTCTATGGAGGTAATACCCTACTTCCTGCTTGATTGATCTTGATGAATATGAGTATTACAAGAGTTGATCTACCTCAAGATCGTAATGGCTAAAATCGTAAGAGTCTAGCCTATGTGATTATGATTGTGTTCTTCTCTACGGACTAAACCCTCTGGTTTATATAGACACCGGAGGGGGCTAGGGTTGTACAAAGTCGGTTACAGAGAAAAGGAATCTATATATCCGAACGCCAAGCTTGCCTTCCACGCCAAGGAGAGTCCCATCCGGACACGAGACTAAGTCTTCTGTCTTGTATCTTCATAGCCCAACAGTCCGGCCCATGTCACATAGTCTGGCTGTTCGAGGACCCCTTAATCCAGGACTCCCTCACACCATGCTCAAAAAGATATAAGTGAATGAAAGTGCAATCATGCCCTTACATTATGTTTTGTTGTTTATGACAATCTACATGTAGGGGACTAACAATGGCTGTCAAGGGAATCTCAGATGTTGGTCCCCGGTTCGTCAAAATTGTGTGTGGATCAAGAGCATACGAAGTGGGTTCTCTCAAGGTTGAAGTGTTAAAATAATGTTTCATTTTGTTTCCTTGAGTATAGGATCCCTCACTATTAAGAGGGGATCGATTGGGTTCGTAAAAGACTTGCTCAAGTCAAAATACTCTCTTCTATAGGTCTCTGATCCATTCTGTCTCTGGGAGTGCCAGATGTCCGGGCCTCGTGCCGGATGTCCGGGCCGCTGTCCTCCCCCGGATGTCTGGCTCTTGCCCCGGATATCTGGCCCTCCTGTCAAGTAGGTTTTCTGTTTTTTACCGGATGTTCGGGTGTGCGCGGATTTCCGGGCCTTCCTCTCTTGCCGGATGTCCGGGCCCCATTCCGGATGTCCGGCCCCTTACTGCCCGACAAACTGGTTTGGTTCTGGAAACATTTGTGTCTCTCCGGATGTCCGGCTATCTTCCGGATGTCCGGGCTTCCCTTTTACGCCGGATGTCCGGGCTTGACCCCCAGATGTCCGGCTCCTCTGGTTCCTACTCTGTTCTGCCCTGTTCTCCAAGTGGCTTGACAGGTCGGATGTCCGGCCTGCCCGTTCACTTGCACTACAACGGCCATATTTGAGCTCACACTATATATATAGCCTCTCTTCCCCACTAGAGTGGCTGACCATTCACTTTGAACAAACCCTAGAACACTTCTCACACTCTCTCTCATTCCTCCACACCAAATCTTAGATCCCCAAGGGATTTGAGAGCTTTGGAAAGAAGTTGTCCAATCAAGTGATAGATCCACTTCTCCTCCTTCTTTGCACCCAAGGAATTCGTGATTTGAGAAAGTCTTGAGCAAATCCCCATCGATCTTGTTACTCTTGGAGGTTGGAGACTCCTAGGCGGTAGGAGTCTTTCGGAGAGGAATCGACCTTTGTGATTACCCCCGGATAAGGTTGTGAGGGTTTGGAGACCACCCGAGGTGTACCACTAGTGGTTGAGAAACACCTTCATGGTGTTGTCTCAAAGGGAGAATAGGGTGAGCCTTCGTGGCATTGGTGTGCCTTCGTGGTAACATCGACCTCTCTAACGGTGATTAGCTTCCCTCCAAGGAAGTGAACATCGGCATACATCCTCGTCACCTGGAGTTGCGGTTATTCCTAACCCTAACTCTCTACTTGTGGTTACTTGTCTTGTTTGCACTTACTTACATCATATTGTGCTTGCTTACTTATATGCTTGTGTTACTTGCTTAGTACTTAGTACTTGCTAGCAATTGTTAGGCTCACCTTCATATTCCACATTATCACCTAAAATTGCTAAGTAATAATTAAAATTTGTAATTGTACCTATTCACCCCCCCTCTAGGTCCATCTCGATCCTTTCAATTGGTATCAGAGCCACGTGCTCTATTCTTGTGGCTTAACCGCCCTAGAGCGAGATGAATCCGGATGGGACTCCGCTGGTTGTAGATCCTAAGGATAAAGGCGAGGCTTCCTCTGAAGTCAAGTCCTTTACGTCGGAGGATCTAGAACGGGCCCTTGCTAAGCAGAAAGAGGAGCATGATGCTTCTCTTGAGGCCTTGGTCCAAATGAGATTAGCCACGTTGTCCATAGTGGTTGCACCACTCTCGGGTGGTGCTGCTTCGAGGCCAACTGTGCCTACTCCATCACTTGGTCAACAACCTCCTAGCAATGAACACGCCAGTGTTCCTTGGCTTTATGCAAGACCTCAGGTTGAGAAACCAAGATATAACCCTCAAGGCAAACCGCCTTTACTAAGTGCCACTTCCGATTTTGCCTTGTGGAGAGTTGCTATGCAGGATCATCTTCGACATGGAAACGATGAGATGCTGGAGATCCTGGAGTATGGCTATCATGTGGTTGATCCAAAGAACCCCACACCAAGAGAAATATATGACAGGAACCTCAATGACACTGCAATCATGTGTATAAGGAGAGGCATGGATGAAAAGCAAAGGAGACTGTTCATACACATCACAAGTGCCAAGGAACTATGGGAAAGTATTATACTATCCAAGACTGGCACCTCTACCCTCCGGAGTGCTCAATATGAAATTGCCAAGGGGCAATTGCAAAACTTTTGTATGGAGACAGGTGAAACCCCCAATCAATTCCATGAGCGCCTCATGACTCTCACTGCCGATATTGAGTCATGTGAGTGTGACAAGACACAAGATGGATTCAACATGACTAAAAGATTCCTTGTGGATAAATTGCTTCATGCTCTTGCTCCATATCACCATCAAATGGTGTGGGACATAAGACAACACCATACCTTCAAGGAAATGACTACAGATGACATCATATCCACCTTTCAACTATTTGAAGAGTCAAAGGCTAATGCCACAAAACATCTTGCCATGCATGGTTCCCCATCATCAAAGGTCAATCTTGCATTGAAGGCCAAGCATGTATGTGAAGATGAGCAAAGTGAAGAAGAAGAAGAATATGATGATGATGAAGATGGTGATGAGATTGAATCCGACGAGGGCCCTTCATATGAAGACATGGCTCTCTTTGTCAAGAAGTTTAGCGCGGGAAAATTCAAGGGAAGATTCAAAAGAAGAAAGTAAGAAAATGCTACAACTGTGAGGAAACCAACCACTTCTCAAATGAGTGCCCTTATGAGAAGAGAGATGATAAACCAAGGTTTCCCAAGACCTTTCCTAAGAAGAAATTGCCAAATCCTTTGAACTCCAAGCTCAAGAAGAGAGATGGGAAAGCAATGGTTGCTCAAGAAGAATCCGATCCGGATGATGTTAGTGGTGTTGCCGGAGTTGCTCAAGATTCTCAAAACACATTGAGGCTAGTCAATAAGAGTGGTGAAGTTGTCACCTACAACTACATGAAGGATTACAAGGGCAACGCTCACAAGTGCCTCATGGCGAAGGCCGTGGTAGAAGATGGAGAGGATCAACACTCTCCTGACAAGGTCAAGGTAACCCCACGATCAAACCCTCCTCTTTTCACTCCTCCTACTCCTAGTGATGAGTATCTTGATGCGGAGGATAGTTATGAGGATGATGATCTAAATGATCCTATGCTTGCTAAACTTAATAAGTTCATGTGCTCCCTCAAAGGAAAGAAGCTCACTATGTTTCGTATGCTTATGGAGATGGTGAGTAAGCACACCATCACCATTAAGGAACTCGAAACCCTCGTCACCGAGGAAAAGGAAAAATGTGAAACCCTTGAGCGGAAAGTCCAATATGAGGAAACACGAAATGATGAACTATGCTTAAAAATTGGTGCAAATATTGATGTTCATACTAAAGATCTTGCCTCCTTGAAAAAGGCTATTGGCTCTTGTGAAGAGTTGATGAATGATAAAAGTAAGCTTGTGAAGTCTCATGCTTCTCTCTCTAAGGATTGTGAGCTTCTATCCGTGTCCCTCAAGACTAAGGAAGAAGAGCTCACCCTTCTTACAAAGAGTTTTGAGACGCTCAAACTTACTTATCTTGAAACTCTAGCTAAGGCTTACTCGTCTCCTATTATAAATGTTGATGCTTGTTCTACTAACTCTAGTAGTGATCTAGCATCTATTCTTGAGGAGAATCGTTTTCTCAAGGCTCAAATTGAGAAAGGGCTCATGACATGTGCTCAAGGGCAAAAGAACCTTAATGAGGTGTTGAGCCAACACAATGAAGTGTTCGCCAAAGAGGGACTCGGGTTTGACCCAAGCACAAGCAAGAAGAAGACATCCTCTCAAAAGTGCACCACCCCTTTAAAAGAAACTTTTGTACGAGAAGGACACAAGGAGAAAGGTAAGGTTGCTAGTGGGAAGGCCACAAGGGGCATGCCCACTCTCAACAAGCCAAAAGAGTTCATGCCTCCATCCTATGTACTTCGTAAGACTAAGGATGGAGAAGTTTATGCAAAGTTTGTTGGTCCTCGAAATGCATTTCGGTTTTATGCTATTTGGGTCCCTAAGACCCTTGTGACTAACTTGAGAGGTCCCATTGCAAAATGGGTGCCTCTAACCAAGTAATAATTGTGTGTAGGTTGCCTTCTCCGGTGGAGTAAAATGGGTGATTGATAGTGGATGTACCAATCATATGACCGGAGATAGCAAATTGCTCTACGATTTCATGGAAGCTATTCAACCATTTATGAGCATTATGTTTGGTGGAGGATCAAAAGGACAGGTACTTGGGTTGGGGAAGGTGGCTATCACAAATGACATGTCTCTTGCAAATGTCATGCTTGTCCAATCCCTTAAATATCATTTGCTTTCTGTTCGTCAATTGGCTTCTGTTGGTTATGATACACTATTTGGACTAACGGATGTGAAAGTCTTTAAGAGAGATACTCTCGAAGTGGCCTTTGTTGGAGAGTTGGATGGCAACCTTTACACGGTTGATTTCTCGAAAGAGAGCACATTCCATGCAACTTGTCTAATGGCCAAGGCCGACAAGGGGTGGCTATGGCATCGCCGGCTAGCCCATGTCGGCATGAGGAATCTTCAAGATCTCTTAAAGGGTAATCACATCCTTGGACTAACAAATGTCTCTTTTGAGAAAGATCGTGTGTGTAGTGCATGTATAGCCGGGAAGCAACATCAATCAAAGCACCCACCCAAGAATATTGTGTCTACTTCAAGGCCTTTGGAGCTCCTTCATGTGGATCTCTTTGGGCCTCCTTCATGGGATAGTCTTGGTGGGAAAAAGTATGGACTTGTCATTGTTGATGATTACTCAAGATATACATGGGTGTTTTTCCTCAAGTCCAAGGACGAGACGAAGATCACTTTCATTGACTTTGCCAAGCAAGCACAACGCAAGTTTGACAAAGAAATCTTGGCAATAAGAAGTGACAATGGATCTGAGTTCAAGAACTATACCTTGGAAGAATTCCTTAGTGATGAAGGGATTGAGCATCAATATTCAGCTCCATACACTCCTCAGCAAAATGGTGTAGCCGAAAGGAAGAACCGCACCCTTGTGGAGATGGCAAGGTCCATGTTGGATGAATACAAGTCACCACATAGTTTCTGGGCCGAAGCTGTCAACACCGCATGCCATGCATCAAACCGGCTCTTCCTCCGCACTATATTGGAAAAGACTCCATATGAGCTTCTAACTGGAAACAAGCCAAATGTCAAGTACTTTCGCGTATTTGGGTGCAAATGTTTCATCCTCAACAAAAGAGAACGGTTAGGAAAATTTCAATCCAAAACAATTGAGGGTATATTTGTTGGCTATGGATCAAACTCTCACGCCTATAGAGTCTACAACAAATCCAATGGATGTGTTGTAGAAACTTGTGACGTGGTGTTTGATGAATTTAATGGCTCCCATGGGGAGCAAGTTGATCTAAGTGATGTAGGTGAAGAAGATTCTTCTCAAGACATTTTGACCATGGGTGTTGGTGCACTTCTTCCTATGGAACAAGAACCTCATGATGATGAAGAAGAAGATGGAAGTCTCACACATCATCAAACTACTTCAACATCCATACCACCACAAGCTCCTATTGCTCAACCGATACCCTTAGCCCAAGTTGAAGAGGATGATCAAGTTCCTCCTCATGACAATCTTCAAGAACAAGAACAAGAAAGTCCAATCATTGATGATGAACCTCAACAAATGCAATATGAACAAGAAGATCTTCCTCCACACATTAATGATCCATATGTTGAGGATGTGGATGATGGACATGAAGTTGAACCTCGTGAAACCCTTACCTCTATCATGCCACGAGTGGCCGGTCGTGTTGATGTTGACAAAATACTCACCGGCATATCGGAAGGTAGAGTCACTCGTAAACATTTGACCAACTTTTGTGCTCACTTCTCTTTTGTGTCTAGTTTTGAGCCCATCAAGGTACAAGATGCATTGATGGACAACGATTGGCTAGTTGCTATGCAAGAAGAGTTGAACAGTTTTGAACGCAACCAAGTGTGGTCATTAGTCAAGAGGCCACCTACCGAGCACAACGTCATTGGAACAAAATGGATTTTCAAGAACAAACAACATGAGAATGTTGTAATCATCCGAAACAAGGCAAGGTTAGTGGCACAAGGGTACTCACAAGCTGAAGGTTTGGACTATGGTGAGACCTTTGCCCCGTTGCCCGTCTTGAATCCATTCGCATCTTACTTGCTTATGCTGCTTTCAATGGTTTTACACTACATCAAATGGATGTGAAGAATGCTTTCCTTAACGGTCCTCTACAAGAAGTATATGTATCACAACCACCTGGGTTCGTTGATCCCGATCACAAAGACTATGTGTATAAACTTCATAAGGCTTTGTATGGCCTCAAACAAGCACCTCGTACTTGGTATGATCATCTTAAGAAGTTTTTACTCAATGATGGTTTTGTGAGAGGGGTGATTGATCCCACTCTTTTTACTAAGAGGGATAAGGGTGATTTGATCTTATGCCAAATCTATGTAGATGATATCATTTTCGGTTCTCCTAACATTCATTTGTGCAAGAAGTTTGCGGCTTCAATGACCAAGAATTTTGAAATGTCACTCAATGCGGATTTGAAGTTCTTCCTCGGATTTCAAATTCAACAATTTCAAGAAGGAATTTTCTTGTCCCAAGCAAAATACCTCAAGGATATCCTAGAGAAGTTTGGTATGTCTGATGCTAGTCCATGTAAGACACCAATGCCAACCAAAATAACACTCACTGAAGACACAGCCGGTATCCCTTTCGACCCATCTAAATACCGCTCTATGATTGGTTCATTGCTTTATCTTTGTGCATCTAGACCAGACATCATGTTTAGTGTATGCATGTGTGCTAGATTTCAAGCTTCCCCTAGGGAAAGTCATCATAAGGCGGTTAAGCATATTCTTAGATACCTTGTTCACACCCCAAAGTTGGGTCTATGGTATCCCAAGGATGCTAAGTTTGATCTCATTGGGTACACAGATGCGGATTGGGCCGGAGACAAAGTGGATCGTAAGTCCACTTCCGGTGCATGTCAATTTCTTGGACGCTCCTTGGTAAGTTGGTCATCGAAGAAACAAAATTGTATTGCCCTCTCTACCGCAGAAGCTGAATACATTGCTGCCACCAGTTGTGCAACTCAGTTATTATGGATGACGCAAACTTTGAAGGATTACGATATCACCTATAGACATGTGCCTCTTCTATGTGATAATGAAAGTGCTATCAACATTGCTGAGAACCCCAAGGATCATCTCCGCACCAAGCACATTGATATTAGGTATCACTTCTTGAGAGATCATGTTGAGAAGGGTGATATTCACATTGATCACATTGGTACAGATTTGCAATTGGCAGATATTTTCACCAAACCATTGGATGAAGCAAGGTTCTGTCGACTTAGGCGTGAACTTGGTATCTTGGAGCTTGACAACATTATGCGAAATCTAGTACTCATCCATGCATAAACTTAATGTCTTGTCTTGATGTAGGCATATATTTAGGGGGAGACACTCAATCCATGAGTTCTCTCACCTTACATAATGCATAAATTGAACAGACACTCTCAAAGTTATCATAGTTTTTCAAACTAGGATACTTTAATATGATGGAGTCGTGACCATGTGCTCAAAGTTTATATCTTTGTGGTACTATGTTCCATATGCTCAAACATGGTGACCTCAGTCACCGCTTGTACAATGCTTATATGGATCCTTCTTCTTAATCATGTTTGGATTATTTATGCATCTTAGCATGGCCTTAGATGTCTCAGGTTGTCCTCCCTATTAATCTCATGTAAACTACTTGGCGGTGTCTATATCAAATTACTCGTGTCGGCCCCCTCCTTCACATCTCTCCCTCGCGTGTGTCATCTGTCCAGTGACCGGACATCCGGGTCTCTCGCCGGACATCCGGGCTCTGTGAAAAATTCCTTGCCCATCAAAATGATCATAAACTACCGACAGTGGCCGGACATCCGGGCCTCAGCCGGACATCCGAGCGCTGCTTCTCTGGTCTCTGTTTTCCACTCGCCGGATATCCGGGCCTTGCCCCGGATGTCCGGCCCGTCGCCGTATACCTGGGGAGGGGGTGTGGGGTTTGGGGGCAGTTCCCTTTTTCCCTTCGTCCCTCTCCTCATCTCTCCTCACAGCCGCCGCCGCCGGGCGCTACTCCGGTGCTGCCCGGCCATCTCCTCCGACCTCCGGCCCTGATCTCCTGCCAATGGACACTTCGCCTCCCGATCTACGATTCTATCCAATCCATTTCTTGGATTGTGGCTTGAGTCTCTCGGGAGGGGCCGGTGTTCGGTGGGATTCACCTCCGGAGTTCTTCATGGCTCGTACCAAGAACTGCGGTCCCAAGCGTCCCGAGGTGTCTTCTCGGGGTAAGGGTGCTATCTCTTGTCATCTTCCCTTGCTTGTGACCAAATCTTATTGGGTTGCATTATTCTCCATATACATCTTGCCATATCTATTGCTCTCGCGTTTAGGTTATGTTTACCTAAGCCTACAAACACCTCTATATGTACTTGGTTACTCAACTTAACCATGAGAATGTAATTTGTTCATTCCGCGGTTTAATTTGGCGTATCCTTGTTCATGTTCTTTGGCTTCTTCTTATTGGAAACCATTCATTATCCATTCCAGTTGATCGCCGGCAAGGCTCCACCGACTCCGATGAGCATGCGCGGCCCAAGAAAAGAAGGCCACCACCAAGAAGAAGAAGCGAGCACCATCCACCGGTCTGTCGGCCTCGGATCCAGATGATGTGGACTATGTTGGAGAGGAAGAGGATGACAGTGCACCACGACAGTCTGTTGGACAGTCCAAGCCCGGTACTAGGAGGGCGCCAATGCCTCAAGTTCATGGTTCTGCAATACCCATTACCCATGGTCGTCGCATCTCCATGGAGCTTCCTGATAGCGGAGGTCGCCCCACTCACGACTTCACAACTGTGGGGGCGGGGCAATATCTTTAGTTCCGTCGGGATGTCAATCAATATGAGATGGTGGCTGATGCCGAAGATCCTCGGTTCCGGACTCGTATGCAGCAGGATCTCTATTCCAGTTTTGTCCATGGGCGTGGCCTTGCTCCTCACTCATACTTGGATCTAAACTTCCTGCGTGATAATCCTGCCATGTTCCCTAACAATCCAGTCAAGATCATTGATGACATGACTCTTGGTACCGCAATGACCTTCAGGTGTGATTGGAGTGAAGCTGACATTCTACAGTTCTATGCCACATGTTTCTTTGGTCCGGACAACACTCTCACTTGGATGACCGATGACACTACACTGAGCATCACCTATGACAGGTTTGTTCAGATTTTGGGTCTCTCAGGTGTTGGCCATTGCATCCACAGTATGGATCCAGAGGGCAAGCCCAAAGGGATTGATGCTTGCTTGCCTCTTGTAAAACCTACCTCTCAGCTCACTGATGAAGAAAAAGCATATCTAGTCAATGAGGTATCCATCTTTCGTGCTCCCTTCTTCATCCTCTTTCAGTGTGTGCTTTGCACTCTATATCCTAAGAAGGGAGATCGCTCGAGGGCTCGCAACTATTGCAATGACTTGATGGTTCATATGCATGAGAAACCCACTGTGCCTCTAGACACTGCCAACTTCATTTGGCATGAGATCCGTCTTTGTAGTTTTATTCAGACACGCCAGTTTCCCATATATTCAGGCTCTAATTGATCACACTGCTCCATTTGAGGTGGTTAAGTCAGCTGTGCACTCCATTTGGAAACCTCTTCCTCACATGCGCGTGACGGCTAATGCTTCTACTCAGCCTAGGAGGTCTGCTGGTGGGAGGACAGCTGCTCCTACTCAGCCCACTGGTTCTTCTGTTCCATCTTCCTCGACTGCTCCTCGTGGCTGTTTTGCATCATTCTTAGGTAAGGCTCACTCTGCTATCATGAAGGCGATCACTTTCAGCTGTCGGCAGAATCATGATGTTCAGAAGCGCCTTGTCATCTCCAAGAATATACTCAAACAGCGCCTCCGTGACCGTGGGAGTCCCTGTTAGTGATGATGATCCTCTTCCCGCAGCTCCATCCTCGTCCACTTCTGGCTTTCCATCTCGTGCTGACTACCCCAAGTTTCTTGATGATGATGATGACATCCGTCAAGAGTGATTGAGACTGTTTAGTTCTTCACCCCTTTTTTACTTGTTGCTGTCAAAGGGGGAGAAGTAGTATCGTAGTAATATGGTCATGCTATGATATGTTATTCCCTATGGTACTTGTTCGCTTGAGAATATGTTATGATTATGTTTATGCTGCTACCTATGGTACTTGTTCGCTTGAGACTATGTTATGATTATGGCATGGCCATGAAATGTTCTCAGTCTATTTGAAGTGTTATGATGATTTCATATGTGCTCGTCTCTTACTTCTTTAATTCTTTAAGTCACATATGAAAACTGTTGTGTTGGTCATCCTAATATATTCATCGCATGCACACAATGAGGGGGAGCTAAAAGCAAATTGTAACTAAACATATTCTGTATGCGTTTTGCTCCCATGATTATCATTTCTAAGACTATTTATTACATCTATGATACTACATGTATGATTGTCATCAACAAACAAAAAGGGGGAGATTGAAAGTGCAATCATGCCCTTACATTATGTTTTTGTTGGTTATGACAATCTACATGTAGGGGACTAACAATGGCTGTCAAGTGAATCTCAGGTGTTGGTCCCCGGTTCGTCAAAATTGTGTGTGGATCAAGAGCATACGAAGTGGGTTCTCTCAAGGTTGAAGTGTTAAAATAATGTTTCATTTTGTTTCCTTGAGTATAGGATCCCGCACTATTAAGAGGGGATCGATTGGGTTCGTAACAGACTTGCTCGAGTCAAAATACTCTCTTCTATAGGTCTCTGATCCATTCTGTCTCTGGGAGTGCCGGATGTTCGGGCCTCATGCCGGATGTCTGGGCTGCTGTCCTCCCCCGGATGTCCGGCTCTTGCCCCGGATATCCGGCCCTCCTGTCTAGTAGGTTTTCTGTTTTTCGCCGGATGTCCGGGTGTGCGCCGGATTTCTGGGCCTTCCTGTCTTGCCGGATGTCCGGGCCCCATTCCGGATGTCCGGCCCCTTACTGCCCGACAAACAGATTTGGTTCTGTAAATGTTCATGGGCTCTCCGGATGTCCGGCTATCTTCCGGATGTCCGGGCTTCCCTTTTACGCCGGATGTCCGGGCTTGACCCCCGGATGTCCGGCTCCTCTGGTTCCTACTCTGTTCTGCCCTGTTCTCCAAGTGGCTTGACAGGTCGGATGTCCGGCCTCTAGCCCGGATGTCCGGCCTGCCCGTTCACTTGCACTACAACGGCCATATTTGAGCTCACACTATATATATAGCCTCTCTTCCCCACTAGAGTGGTTGACCATTCACTTTGAACAAACCCTAGAACACTTCTCACACTCTCTCTCATTCCTCCACACCAAATCTTAGATCCCCAAGGGATTTCAGAGCTTTGGGAAGAAGTTGTCCAATCAAGTGATAGATCCACTTCTCCTCCTTCTTTGCACCCAAGGAATTCGTGATTTGAGCAAGTCTTGAGCAAATCCCCATCAATCTTGTTACTCTTGGAGGTTGGAGACTCCTAGGCGGTAGGAGTCTTTCGGAGAGGAATCGACCTTTGTGATTACCCCCGGATAAGTTTGTGAGGGTTTGGAGACCACCCTAAGGTCTACCACTAGTGGTTGAGAAACACCTTCGTGGTGTTGTCTCAAAGGGAGAATGGGGTGAGCCTTCGTGGCGTTGGTGTGCCTTCGTGGTAACATCCACCTCTCTAACGGTGACTAGCTTCCCTCCAAGGAAGTGAACATCGGCATACATCCTCGTCTCCCGGAGTTGCGGTTATTCCTAACCCTAACTCTCTACTTGTGGTTACTTGTCTTGTTTGCACTTACTTACATCATATTGTGATTGCTTACTTATATGCTTGTGTTACTTGCTTAGTACTTAGTACTTACTAGTAATTGTTAGGCTCACCTTCATATTCCGCATTATGACCTAAAATTGCTAAGTAATAATTAAAATTTGTAATTGTACCTATTCACCCCCCCCCCTCTAGGTCCATCTCGATCCTTTCAGTGAAGCACTAGAGCAATTCCATAGCTCATAAAGATTTAAGTGAAGCATAGAGAGCAATTCTTACAAGTCTTAGCATAATTTTGGCTCCCTCAAATAGGTGTGTCCAGCAAGGATAGATGACTTCAAACAAAAATCAAAACAAGCAAAGACTCATATCATACAAGATGCTCCAAGCAAAACTCATGAAATGCGACGAATAAAAATATAGCTCTAAGTAAAATACTGATGGTCGTTATAAGAAAGAGGGGATGCCACTCGGGGCATCCCCAAGCTTAGCTGCTTGCTTCTCTTTTAGATAATATCTTGGGATGCCATGGGGCATCCCCAAGCTTAGGCTCTTCTTACTCCTTATTCCTTCATCCATCGTGATTTCACCCAAAACTTGAAAACTTCAATCACACAAAACTCAACAAAAAATTCGTGAGATCCGTTAGTATAACAAAGCAAATCACTACTCTAAGTACCGTTGCAAACCCATTCATATTTTTTGTTTGCATTATATATACTATATTCCAACTTTGCTATAGCTTATACCCTCCAATACAAACCATAGATTCATCGAAATAAGCACATAACACAAAGAAAACAGAATCTGTCAAAAACAGAACAGTCTATAGTAATCAGGGAACTTCATATACTTATGTAACTCCAAAAATTCTATAAAATTAGGAAAACTTGGGCAATGTGTATATCAATCTTGTGTAAAAATTCAGAGAAAAATCACATTTATTCAATTTATTAAAATTATTTTTCTGAGTGCAAAAGTTTTTGTTTTTCAACAAGATCAAACCAACTATCACCCGACATGATCCCAAAGGCTTTGCTTGGCAGAAACACTAACTAAAATAGAAAAAACACAATCATAACAGTAGAATAATTTGCAAACACTCAAGAACAGAAAGAAAAAGACAAAAGTAAATTTTATTCATTGGGTTGCCTCCCAACAAGCGCTATCGTTTTATGCCCCTAGCAAGGCATAATAATTACAATGATAATCACACGAAAGATAAAAATTGAAACACAAGAGAGCATCATGAAACATATGACAAACACACTTAAGTGTAACATACTTCCTATGCATAGGAACTTTATAAGCAAACAAATTATCAAGACAAGAAACATCTAACATATGGAAAGAAGAGGAATAAAACATTGACGATCTCAACATAACAAGAAGTAATTTAGTAACATGAAAATTTCTACAACCATATTTTCCTCTCTCGTAATAATTACATGTGGTATCATATTCAAATTAAACAATATAGATATCAATAACATATTCTCTACATGATCCACATGCACGCAAAGTTGAAACTCTTCCAAAATAGTGGGATTTTCATCAAATAAAGTCATGATCTCTCCAAACCCACTGTCGGTGTCAAAACCGGCGGATCTCGGGTAGGGGGTCCCGAACTGCGCGTCTAGGTGGATGGTAACAGGAGACAAGGGACATGATGTTTTACCCTGGTTCGGGCCCTCTTGATGGAGATAAAACCCTACGTCCTGCTTGATTAATATTGATGATATGGGTAGTACAAGAGTAGATCTACCACGAGATCCAGGAGGCTAAACCCTAGAAGCTAGCCTATGGTATGAATGTTGTAATGGAGATTATGTCCTACGGACTAAAGCCCTCCGGTTTATATAGACAACGGAGAGGGCTAGGGTTACACAGAGTCGGTTACAATGGTAGGAGATCTACATACCCGTATTGCCAAGCTTGCCTTCCACGCCAAGGAAAGTCCCATCCGGACACGGGACGGAGTCTTCAATCTTGTATCTTCGTAGTCTTGGAGTCCGGTGGACGATGATAGTCTGGCTGTCCGGACACCCCCTAGTCCAGGACTCCCTCAGTAGCCCCTGAACCTGGCTTCAATGACGATGAGTCCGGCGCACATAATGTTCGGCATTGCAAGGCGGGTTCCTCCTTTGAATAATCCAGATAAGATTGTGAACACCCGGATAGTGTCCGGCTCTGCAAAATAAATTCCACATTCCACCGTAGAGAGAATAAAATATACACAAGTTCAATCTGCTGACGTTTTTTTGTGGCATGACATCACACCACTACCAAGCCTTTACTTGAATCGTTTTTTATTATACCACCTCAGCGCGTTTAGCGAAGCGGTTTCCTTGGCACGTCTTGTCGAAGCATAGATCATGTTCCCCTTATTCCGGGATTCTCATCAATATGGGCGTGGGTAACCCAACCGCGCCCGTCGCCATGCCTCCTCTATCGAAGGCAAATCCCGAACGGACACGGGGACAGCTCTTGGTATTCCCCCTCTTTATAATAGGACCAAGGCTTGTTCCTTCTCTTCAATCTTCCATCGAATCCTCTCCTCGCTCCAAGTTCCAAACACTCAGAGCCCTAGATTCGAGCGCTTCGGACCTTCAACAATGTCCGGCTCCAACCTTCAGGGCCGGTGGACGGAGGAGGACGTGCTAAAGCTGCGTGAGGCCAAGTACCTGTCTTACGAGGTTTCGCACAGGCTGCCTGCCGAAGGGCAGGCCATCCCCACCCCGAGCCCGGCGAGTATGTCGTTTTTATATCCCACCTCCATCGGGGTTTAGGCTTCCTGACGGATCCTTTCGTGAGAGGGCTCATGTTTTACTATGGGCTGGAATTCCATGACTTGGCTCCGGAGTCCATCCTCCATATTTCCGTGTTTATTGTCGTTTGCGAAGCTTTTCTCCATGTCACCCCCCACTTCGGCCTGTGGCTAAAAACCTTCAATGTGGAGCCGAAGATGATCGGGGGGCGTCAAGCAGAGTGCGGCGGGGCGGCCATAAGCAGGAGGGCCGATGCCCCGTGGCCTGAGGGCTCCTTCCAAGAGGAGCTCGGCTTATGGCAGCAGGAGTGGTTCTATATCACCGCTCCGAGGGGCAGCAGGCAGAAGCCGTCGCCTCCGTTCCGCTCGGGACCTCCACGACGGTTGATGTCGTGGATCAACCAAGGGCTCAATTGGGGGCCATCAAAAGACGTGCCCCTATTGCAGGGCCGGATTCGAGACCTCCAAGCGAGGGAGATCGATCTGGTCGTGGTGATGCAGGTTATGCAAATTAGGCGTCTCCTGCTCTGCAAACGCTGTCCTCTCCGGCTATGGGAGTTCAATCCGGAGGGACCACGGATTCTCCAACACTTCATGGGTATGACACCTGTAGAGATGTACCGGTTGTTTTTCGGACCGCAGGTGGCGTGTCTGGAATTGACCGAGGATGCCGGCCTATGCTGCAACCGCCCGGATACTCAAGTAGGTAGCTTTAGTGTTCGGACGTATCATTTGTTCGCCTTGCTTCAATTCGCCTTTTAACCCGTTATCCTTCAGCAGGAGTGGATAGCGCAAGCAAAGCTGATATGGTGTCCGGCCCCCCTCCCTGAGACCGCACCGGAGCCTGTGCTGGTCAGAATGTTGGAGGTTGCGCCTTCATAAGAAGGCAAGGGGGAGAATAGAGGAGCTACCGCCCCACCCAAGGGGGCGCTTGAAGAAGGGGGGATCGAGAATCCCTCCCTCCAGGGGGAGAAGAGGACCGCCTCCGAAGACCCGGAGGCCAAAGCACCTAAGCGGGGGAAGAAATCTTCGCCGGAGGGTCCTGCGTCCGGGGAGGCCCCGGCCGCACAGTCTTCTCTAAAGAATCAGCCCTCTAGCGAGCCGTGAGTAGGAAAAGGGGAATTCATTAATGAAAAACATCCCTATCTGTGCTTCTGAGGATAACCGAAATTTTTACCTTGTAGTTCGGATCTGCAACCTTCTCAGATGAGTTCATCTTCGGGGGGATCTTCGTCCGGAGATGATGGAGAGCGAGACGCCTCCGTCTGCCGCGCCGCCGGATAGGGCAGGCGAGCTTGAAGTGTTGTCACGGAGGGCGTCCCCGAGCCCGGCAGAGCCGAAGAGTTCGGCGCCGACTAGTGTTCGGCCGGGGGAGCTGAAGGATCTGCTTGAGAGGGCGTCCGTCTCAGAATATCACCGTGCATTGATGAGCATGGTGATCGGAAGGATTTCAACCGCCAAAAGCGGATAATGCCGTCAGGAGTTTGCTGGCGGGGTTTGAGGTACGTAAAAAATAACGCGCCTTTTTGACAGTTTTGCACATGAAAGTGCGCCCTGTGTAGATAGTAGCCCCTGAGACTCGGTAGGTTGCCGAAAGCGACAGTGTGCCGAGGATCAAAATCGCAGGTACTGAGTGCCGCCTTTTCTATGCAGGTGGCGGATAGTCCGGGGGCTAGCCGGACTGATGGAGTTGCCGAATTAATGCGGCAACTCGATGTAGCGGATGCGGACATCGTGCTAGTCAACAAGCGACTTGACGAGTCGCAAGGTAAATTAATTCTCCGCAGTCACCTATTAAGGGAGCTAAAGCTCACCTCTTACGATATTTATGCATGACACAGATGGTGCTGCTGCTGTGGAGAGCCTTCGGGCAGAACTTGCTCAAGCCAAGGAGCAGGCCGGAAGAAGCAACGCGGCGGCCTCGAGGGTGGCCGAGGAGTTAGAAGCCGAAAGGGCTGCACACTGCCGAAGCAGGGAAGAGGTGGCCGAATTGGCCATGAAATTGAAGGATGCTGTCGACCGCAATGAGGCTCTTGAAAAGGAGCGCCTATCGTTGCGAGAAGACCTGGTGAAGTCCACCGCCGAAGCCAAGGATGCCCGTTCTGCAATGCGGGCGATGAAGGAGGAGCTGCGCCAGGCCGGAGACATTGTGGCCGGCAAGCCTTTTCTGCTGCGCCGCAGGTTTATGGATCCAAAGTATGTCCAGCTTGGCCAGCTGTGGGGTCCGGAGGATCCATATATGGACTTAGCGGCGAGTGCGGCAGATGCCGTTGTGCACTTCCGAAGCCAGAAGGATCACAAGACGGAAGAGCTATTTTGGTCTCAATTCCATAGTCCAGATCGTTCACTTCCGCTGACCGATAGGTTGGCCGAATGGGCTGAGCTGAACAGGCTGTCCGGACTTGCCATGACAGATATCGTGGCGCATGTCTGGCCAGAGAGGCCCAAGGCGACGAGCTATTTTGGCTTATTGCAGCAATTTCTTGGGGCGGTGCCACATATCAAGGAAATGAAGCGGTCGGCCTGCATAGAGGGTGCGCGGATGGCCCTTGCCCGTGTGAAGACACATTGGACAGAGATGGATGCCGCCGCTGTAGCCACCCAGGGTTCGGATGAAAGCCGGTTACCCGCCGAGCACTATTTTGGGGAAGTTATGCGTGGTGCTCGTGTAATAGAGTCGCAGTGCTCGAAGAATATCATGTTCAAATGAACGTTTGTAAAACAATGGTTATTATGTAATCGCTTTTTATACTTGTGCCTTCCAAGTATTGAAATATCTCCTGTGCGGCCGTTTATGTATACGTGTGTATAACCTGAAAGATGACAGTCTTCGGCTTCAGCCCCCACGCACAAGGTGCGGGGGTGTTCGCAAAAATAGCGCGCTTTCACACTTAATCCGACGTCTCGGTCCTGTTGAGGAGGTGGTAGCGTAGCAAACAAGGCAATCCGGACTATGATGCTTTATCACTTTCACTTAGCCATTGGAGTTCGAGGGTGGGGCTACGATATAGCCCCTGGGGGCACCGCGCTCTACGAATTCGGGGCGTGTATGTGCCTGACCGGGAAACGGTCCTTCGTCAAAGCGAAGGAATTCTAAACATTCCGGTGGTCGATCGAGTGGTTGACCAGTCTCTCGCTGTATCATGATAGTTAGTTTTCGGCTTTCTCTACTAAGGTGCTTCGCCCAGCCAAACTGGGGCACAATCGCAGTAGTTCTCCTGGTGCCGTGTTAGCCGATGATACGGAACGTAAGGCAGCAAAACACAGGAGCCGGGCAAACCCAACATTTGACCAAAGACATGATTCGGAGCTGATGCATATAAGGCCTAACTCGAGACGCCGAACACTCCCTAAGGTGTTCGGTCTTTATAATAATGGGCAGAACAATGCCCTAAGCCCCTGGTGTCCAGGTACGGGCAGGGTCATCTGACGCGGCCGATGCCAAAACGTCAGGCTCCACTCTGGTTATAATGAGAAACCAGGGGATTATAGCAACAAGAGACAGTAAAAAAGGTTTACGCAGGGTCTTAATCTGAAAAGAATCCTTGCAACGGGTCCCTACTGCACGTCTGCGCCTGTGTCTCCGTTGTGCCGTTATCCTGGACGGGTGTGCACGTTGTTCATCTGTAAAAAGAGAGGAACTTAGTTTGAAAGGAAATCGTGCGAAAAAAGGTATATGAAAAATATTAATAAGTAAAGCGGAGTCTATATTAGCTCGTTGTTGCTTATACGCTCAGCCCCTTGTGAAGGGGCGTGCGGCTAGGGAGCCCCTAGCTTATTTGAGCCGGACTCGTCTAGCCGTGTCCGGGGTCTTTACATGACCCTCGCAATGAAATGATGCCACGTGGACCGGGAATTTTAAGTGTAAGAGACGCGTAATGTGGTATGGCGTTGAAGCGGACAAAAGCTTCACGTCCCAATAGTGCTTGATAGCCACTTTTGAATGGGGCGACATGAAAGATTAGTTTTTCGCGTCGGAAGTTGTTCGGTGACCCGAACACAACTACTAGTAATAAGGAGCCCGTGCACTTGGCGTAAGGGCCTGGCGTCACTCCTTTAAAGGAGGTGCGGCTATGTCGAATTTTAGTAAGGTCTATCCCCAACTTGCGGATTGTGTTTGGATATAGCAGGTTTAAATCGCTGCTTCCGTCCATCAGGACTTGTGTAAATTGTAGTCCGTCGATTATAGGATCCAATATCAGAGCAGTCCAGCCTGCATTCCGAATATTTCTAGAGTAATCCAGGTGGTCGAAAGTGATTGGTTTTGACATCCAATCTCGAGGTTCCGCTGGGGTGGACCGTGCGAGACCCATCTTAGCGGGTGCCGCATTGTTTTTCCGTATCATCACATGAAGTGAGTTTACTGCTTTGACTTCTTGTGGGAAAGTCTTTTGTTTTCCGGTGCTCTGCTTGTGGGGTTTATCATCATCCTCGCTTGATGCGTCGAGCCCCTTGTGTTCGGCATTTAGTCGGCCGGACTGTTTGAAAACCCAACAATCTCGGTGGGTGTGGTTTGCAGGCCTTCCGGGGGTACTGTGGATTTGACATATCCGACCCAAAATTTTGCTTAAGTTGGATAGCTCATCACTATTATCCTTAAGAGGTAGTGTTTTGTTGTTTGGCCGCGAGCTTTTGAATCCGGCGTTGACCGCCGTGTTCTTTGGGCTTTTTTCTTTATTCCGGCGCTGATCCTTTCTGCGCCGTGATTTTCCGTTTCCATCTCTACTCTCGGATGTACTCGGGTCGCTGGTGCTGCATCTTGCTAGCCAGCTGTCCTCCCCGCGCAAAAGCGGGTCATGAGGCTTGTTAGCGCGGACATTGTCCTCGGCTTCTCTTGGCCGAGGTGTCTGGCAAGCCATTCGTCTCGGACGTTGTGTTTAAAAGCTGCTAAGGCTTCGGCGTCCGGACAGTCGACTATTTGGTTCTTTTTAGTAAGGAACCTGTTCCAGAATTTGCGCGCTGACTCTCCGGGCTGTTGAGTTATATGACTTAGATCATCTGCATCCGGAGGGCGGACATAAGTCCCTTGAAAATTTGCTCTAAACGCGTCCTCAAGCTCTTCCCAACTTCCAACAGTGTTTTCTGGGAGGCTTTTGAGCCAATGACGGGCTGGCCCTTTGAGCTTGAGGGGTAAATATTTTATGGCGTGGAGATCATCTCCTCTAGCCATGTGTATGTGTAGTATATAATCTTCTATCCAGACTCCAGGGTCTGTTGTTCCATCATAAGCCTCTATGTTTATGGGTTTAAACCCTGCTGGGAATTCATGATCCAGCACCTCATTGGTGAAACATAGTGGCTGTGCGGCGCCCCTATATTTGGGTGTGCCGTTGTCTTCGAACACTTGACGTGTTGTGCTGCTTCCTGGGGCCCTCTTTTTTGGCCCGTAAATGGACCTGGCTGGGCCATCCGTTTTCCCGGGGTCATGAATCGGCTTGTGTGCCGAGCCGCTTTTAGATTTGGGCCTATCATCTGGCCGTCTATCCGGCCAGGCGGCCTCTTTGTTTTTTGACTGTGGGGGCTCTATGGCTTCCTCGTCAAATTCTGGTAGCAGCTTGCACTTCGGATAGCTCTTTGATTGATGGCCATTGCCGTATTTGTCTGCGGTTTTGAGCACTTTGCTCCACCTCTTTCTGAGTATGTCTTCCGCTGTTTTGAGCTTCCATTTTTCCTTCTTCAGGCTTCTTGCGGTGGCGACGAGTCTTCCGTGAAGGTTTTTGTGTTCTGGTAGTATGTCCGGTGTGAGGTCGTCCGGACTGTTGGTTTCACCAGGATTGGATTGATTACCCGATCCGTCCTGTTCGGACGGTTGCTTAGTTGCATGTTCGTCATCCACTGGTTTGCCCTGCTCTAACGCTGGGTCATTAGGAATGCTGTCTTTGTCGAGGCGGGTCTTAGGGCGGCGCTTGCGTCGCCGTTTTGGTTGGTTACCGGCGGGATTATCGTTTGCCGCGGCCCGTTGTTCCTCGTCATCGCTTCCTTTTGGGGTATCCACCATATATACATCATGTGTTGGGGTGGTCTTCCAGTGCCCTACAGGCGCTGGTTCTTGTTCGTCTCCGGCATCGTCGTCCATACCGTCGATGTCTTCGGAGTCGTAGTCTAGCATGCCGGTTAGATCGTCGACAGTGGCTACAAAATGGGTGGTGGGTGGGCTCTGAATTTCTTCATCGTCCGCATCCCAACCATCCTGGCCATAGTCTGGCCAGGTCTCTTCGGATAGCGAGAGATGCTTTAGCGAATTTAGGATGTCGCCAAAGGGCGAGTGCTGAAAGATGTCCGCCGCGGTGAACTCCATGATCGGCGCCCAATCAGATTCGATTGGCAGGGGCGCGGGAGGTCCGGAGTCCGGCAGGGAGTCTGGCACCTCGGAGTCACGAGCTTATGGGGACAAGTCAGAGTTCGGCTCCATGCCGTGGAAGTTGCAGCCCCCGAGGCGGTGTCCAGCCACCGGTCCTCGATCGGGCGGTCGGCTCCGGACTAAGGGCCGGAGCGGATTCGTGTGCGGCCACCAAGGCACTGTCCGGCGGCAGAGTCAAATCATGCCCATCGTGGCAGTGCGGCACGCTCGGCTGTGGCTCGGGTCCGTCGAAGATCGAGTCCCTGCGGATGTCGGCCGTGAAGTTTAGGCTTCTGAACCTGACCTGACGGCCAGGGGCGTAGCTTTCGATCTGCTCCAGATGGCCAAGTGAGTTGGCCCGCAGTGCGAAGCCGCCGAATACGAAGATCTGTCCGGGGAGAAAAGTCTCACCCTGGACGGCGTTGTTGATTGGAAGAAGCCATCGAGCCTATCGGTGACGGCACAGAGGAACTCTCAATGAAAGCACCAATGTCGGTGTCAAAACCGGCGGATCTCGGGTAGGGGGTCCCGAACTGTGCGTCTAGGCGGATGGTAACAGGAGACAAGGGACACGATGTTTTACCCAGGTTCGGGCCCTCTTGATGGAGGTAAAACCCTACGTCCTGCTTGATTAATATTGATGATATGGGTAGTACAAGAGTAGATCTACCACGAGATCCAGGAGGCTAAACCCTAGAAGCTAGCCTATGGTATGAATGTTGTAATGGAGGTTATGTCCTATGGACTAAAGCCCTCCGGTTTATATAGACACCGGAGAGGGCTAGGGTTACATAGAGTCGGTTACAATGGTAGGAGATCTACATATCCGTATTGCCAAGCTTGCCTTCCACGCTAAGGAAAGCCCCATCCGGACACGGGACGGAGTCTTCAATCTTGTATCTTCGTAGTCTTAGAGTCCGGCGGACGATGATAGTCCGGCTGTCCGGACACCCCCTAGTCCAGGACTCCCTCACCCACTTTTATCAATAATTTCGTAAGATTGAAGACTCTCCAAATATGTGGCATTATTTTTACCTAAAGTTGACACTCTTCCAAACCCACTTTCAATATTATTACAAACATATTCATCATGTTGCTTAAATAAATTTTCAAGATCATAAGAAGAATCACCCCAATCATGATCAATGCAATAAGTAGTGGACATATCAAAATTAGCATCCCTAAGCTTGGGGTTTTGCATATTATTAGCACAATTAACATTAATAGAATTTATAATAACATCATTGCAATCATGCTTTTCATTCAAGGGGCTATCATGAATCACTTCATAAAATTCTTCTTTTAGCACTTCATCACAATTTTCAGATTCACGAATTTCAAGCAAAACTTCATAAAGATAGTCTAGTGCACTCAAGCCACTAGCTGCTGGTTCATCATAATTAGATCTCTTAGAAAAATTGCTAGTGGATGAGGATCCATAGCAATAGCTTTCTAGGAAGCGAAGATGCAAGCAAATAGAAGACACATGGTCACGCAAGCAAACATAGCAAACAAGATTGCAAACAAAAAGATAGATCTGACAAGAAAAAGGCGAACGAAAAAGAGGGCGAATAAAATGGCAAATTTTTGTGAAGTGGGGGAGACGAAAACTAGAGGAAAATGGCAAATAATGTAAATTGCAAGGAGATGCAATTTGTGATTAGGAACCTGTTAGATGTTGATGGTGTCTCCTCGGCAATGGCGCTAGAAATTCCTTTTGATGTGGCTCGAACTACGTCGGTATTTCCCCAAAGAGGAAGGGATGATGCAGCACAACGACGGTAGGTGTTTCCCTCAGTGATGAGATCAAGGTTATGGAACCAGTAAGAGAACCACACAACACCACGTAAACAACTCCTGCACACAAAGAACAAATACTTGCAACCCGACATAAGGGAGGGGTTGTCAATCCCTCATGGGTAAAAAGATAGGTAAAACTGTAGTAGATTAGATAAATAGATCTCGCGGGAACGCGAGATAAAATAAATAAATAAATATTGCAGCAAGGTATTTTTGTGTTTTCGGATTAATAGATCTGAAAGTAAAAGCAAATAAAAGTAGATCTCGAAGGCAAATATGATAAAGAAGAGACCCGGGGGCCATAGATTTTCACTAGTGGCTTCTCTCGAGAAAAATAGCATACAGTGGGTAAACAAATTACTGTTGGGCAGTCGATAGAACTTCAAATAATCATGATGATATCAAGGCAATGATCATTATGTAGGCATCACATCCAAAATTAGTAGACCGACTCCTGCGTGCATCTACTACTATTACTCCACACATCGACCACTATCCAGCATGCATCTAGTGTATTAAGTTTGTGGAAAAAATGGAGTAATGCAATAAGAACGATGACATGATGTAGACAAGATATACTTATGTAGTAATAGACCCCATCTTGTTATACTTAATGGCAACGATGCATACGTGTCGGTTCCCCTTCCGTTACTGGGATTAAGCACCGTAAGATCGAACCCATCACAAAGCACCTCTTCCCATGGTAAGAAAAATCGACTAGTCGGCCTAACTAAACAAAAGATTCGAAGAAGAAATACGAGGCTATAAGTAATCATGCATATAAGAGATCAAAAGACTCAAATAACTTTCATGGATAAAAACATATATCTGATCATAAACTCAAAGATCATCGGATCCCAACAAACACACCGCAAAAAGAGTTACATCAAATATATCTCTAAGAGGCCATTGTATTGAGAATCAACTGAGAGAGAGGAAGCCATCTAGCTACTAACTACTGACCCGTAGGTCTACAATGAACTACTCAAGCATCATCGGAGAGGCACCAATGAGGATGATGAACCCCTCCGTGATGGTGTCTAGATTGGATCTGGTGTTTCTGGAACTTGCGGCGACTGGAATTGATTTTTGTCGACTCCCCTAGGGTTTCTGGAATATTGGGGTATTTATAGAGCAAAGAGGCAGTGTGAGAGGCCATAACCCACCAGGGCGCACGTAGGAGGCGCGCCATGGTGGGTCATGCCCCACTCGAGGCACCCCTCTGGCACTTCTTTGGCCCATCTAGTGCCTTCTGGTCCAGAAAAAATTACCAAAAAGTTCCATTGTGTTTGGACTCCGTTTGGTATTGATTTCCCGCGAAGTAAAAAACAAGCAAAAAACAGCAACTGGCCCTGGGCACAACGTCAATAGATTAGTCCCAAAAATGATATAAATTTGCTCTAATATGATTGTAAAATATCCAACAATGATAATATAACAGTATGGAACAATGAAAAATTATAGAAACGTTGGAGACATATCAGTAGCGTGCGCACATAACCTTCCGTAGTTGCAGGAACCGGCGAGAGGCATGACAATAGGCTGAATCAGGGCCTTCCCATAAAGGCAAATGTGGCTGCACTAGTCAGCTCGATTCGATGGCACTATGACTCAGCCAACATATGTGTCAAGTTCAATTAATGTCCGATTAAACTTGAATGATGATGAGTTGAGTCATAATAACATGATGAAATAACAATGCATATGAACATGATATCAACATGAGCATGGATGGAATGCATAACCATATGAGTCATAGCATCAATAGCAATAAAGCATTTAATCTACTAGATGCAACTGAGCATGGCATAGTGATGATCATGAATAGCACAAGCATAACACTCATATGAACATAGCATGACCACTAGCATTAGGAAATAATAATAGAATAAAACATCATAACATTAGTAAGTAGTCATTTAACCACTAAATGCAAGTGATCATGGCATTAGGACAAGCATGGATTCACAAGCATATATAACATTCATAAAAATATTAACATGCATAAGACATTTAAAATGTTCAAGTAAAAAACCATGTCTACTGCAAGGCCATCATGCAAGTGGCTCTCGTGGCTTGCCTGGGTGTGAAGGATCCATCGGGGAGAAGTGCGAGAGGCTCGCGGGAAGAATCACCGAAAAAGTTTCTCTCTCAATGGAGCTGTTTAGGGCAAGGGTAAAACGGTCATTTTCAAAATGATACAATACAGTGAAAATGATGCCAACAAAACAGGCTCGACAAATAGAGAACGTGGGCTTTTGAATCACCTGATTCGGAGTTACAATCGCGGAGAAACGACCGTTTGTTCCTTAGGTAAAAAAATAAACAGAATCTGTTCATTTTTGCTCTAAACGGACGAACGTTCACCATTTAAAGGTTTTGGTCAGCAGGTCAAACAGTTAGCGTATTCTGCAGAATACGCTTTCCAGTGGTTCAAGTGCACTTTCCCACAGAAGCACCAGAAGGCATTTTTAGTAAACTGGAAACGTAGCGCAGAAGGCGCTTCCACTTAAGGGACTGTGCCTAGCTGTCGGTACCATGTACCCCTCCACCGTGTCTATGGCACACGGGCCCTACCTAGCTTCTCTCTCTTGGCCTGTCTTCTTCTTCTACCTCCTGATAGGAATAGGGGAGGGCAGGGCAGAGAGTGGCCGGCACTGGCCCCCGGTACCTCCGGCCACCTCCGGTCGAGGGAAGAGCACCAGCGGGCGCAGGATGGAGTGCCACACCCGTTCAGCTGAAGCACGGGCATCGGGAAGGACCGAGGCGAGGGAAACTCCAATGCTGGTGGACAGGAGCTTCTGGCGATGGTGGTCTCAGCGCTACGGCGCCGCGTAGCCGAGGGAAAGGGATAGGGAAGGGTCGCCGGACTCCGAGTGGTCTTCTGGTGGAAGTACCAAGGAGAGGGAGGGCTCACTTTGCGCGAATTCGAGCCAAGGATGAGGCAGCAATGGCGACCGAAGGAAGGGGAGAGGGGGCTCCGGTGCTCAGAGAATATAGTGGGGAGGGCGATGAGGAGTGGAGAGGCTCGGGAAAGCTATATATAGGCACGGGGAGAGCTCGGGAAGGCTCTAGGGTGAGGCCGACCGTGTCTGCCTCTGGAAACGTTCTAAGTACCATGTAGGACATGATCGGAGAGGGGGAGAGGGGTCCTGGGCGATGACAACGTCATGGGGAACCTCCTAGACATGTAGAGGTGGCACAAGCTCGAGCAAACGGACAAAACAAAGGAGTCCAACTGCCAGAGCGCGGGTGCGGGCATGCCAGCCGCATGGTCACCGCATGAACTCGGCGATGACACGCTCTCTGGTAAGCCAAACCATGTCTGCTCGATTGGCCATTCAATAGAGAGAGAGTCAAGAAGCAAAGAAACAAGAACAGGGACTCTTGAGGTGACTAGAGGGAGCTTGGAGACAAATGCACAACAAGGTGTGTTGGGGATATAGCTCCAAGGTGTGGTCCGCCTAGGAGGGCCCGGGTTATACCGTTGGCGGTTTAATATGAAGAAGGTCCAAGGAGGCCCAAAATGTGAAGACAATGGCTCATAGAAGTAGGCCTGGTGAAAGCTCAAGACCCGGGCCTATGAACCGCCGTATGATGGCTTGCCATGTAAGGTATAGCTAGTTAGAAATCGAGCCGTCACATTGTGTGAGACGGTCGGGACATTGTAAGCCTCTGGGTCTCAACCTGTATATATAAATGTGAGACCCAACGGTGGGTTGACTCAAGAAAACAAGCAATCGAGAACTATGTCAAGGGTATTCGCTCCCTTGTAATCGAAACTCAAGCAATACAACTAGAAGTAGGACATAGGATTTTACCTCCACCGCGAGGGACCGAACCTGGGTAAACCCTTTGTGTCTTTTGACCCGTTCAACCCCTTCAAGCTAACTACGTTGCGATGGCTCCACACCTAAGTCCTTTTTCTAGGACATCTGCCGTGACAAATCCACGACAATTGGCGCCCACCGTGGAGTCTATGATCTGATCAATACGGGGAAGAGCAGAAGGATCAACTAGACAAGCTTTATTGAGGTCTATATAATCCACACACACATGCGCTAAGTGCCATTTTTCTTAAGTACCAGTACTGGGTTGGCCAACCACTCAAGGTGAAAAACATCAACGATGAACCCGACCACCAAGAGCCGTTCCACCTCTTCTCCAATGACCTTATGTCTCTCTTCATTGAAACGACAAAGGAATTGCTTGACCGACATAAATTTAGGATCAATATTGAGAGTGTGCTCAGCGAATTCTCTCGGTACACCCGGCATGTCTGAAGGCTTCCATGCAAAGATGTCCCGATTCTCATGGATGAACTCGATGAGCATGCTTTCCTATTTCGGATCCATATTAGCACTGATGGTGAACTGTTGAGATGAGGTGCCAGGGACAAAGTCAACATGTTTAGTATCATCCGCCGACTTAAACTTCAACAAAGGGTCTTGCTCTGTGGTTGGCTTCTTCAAGGGAGTCATGTCAGCTGGGTCAACATTATCTTTATAAAACTTAAGTTCCTCTGTAGCACAAGTAGACCAGCGTAAGCCGCATCACCTTCCTCGCACTCCAAAATAATTTTTCTATTACCATGAACCTTAATGGTACCTTTATGTCGTGGCATCTTAAGCTATAGATACACATACAAGGTCGTGCCATAAATTTGGCATAAGCCGGCCGTCCAAAGAAAGCATGATAAGGGTTCTTAATTTTGACCACCTCAAACCACAACGTCTCTGCCCTATAATCAGGGTCATCACCAAAAGCCACCTCCAAGGAAAACTTACCAACTAGGTATGCCGATTTACCAGGTACCACGCCGTGAAAGACTGTAGAAGATGGCTTAAGATGTTTGTCACTCAAATCCATACGGCGAAAAATATCATAATAAAGGATACTGATGCTGCTGCCTCCATCCATGAGCACTTTAATAAACTTATAACCCCCAACTTGAGGGGCTACCACTAACGCCAGCTGACTCGGATTGTGAACCCGGGGTGGGTGATCCTCACGGCTCCATACGATTGCCTGCTCTGACCACCATAAGTATCGAGACACTGCCGACTCAACTGTATTAACCGCATGCTTATGAACCTTCTGCTCTTGCTTGCAAAGGCTTGTGGTGAAAACATGATATTGGCCACTATTAAGCTGCTTTGGATTGCTCTAATACCATGACTGCTGTTGCTGGTTATTCTGACTGGGTTGTTGATTATAACTGCCTTGGTTACCTTGTCCCTGATATCCAGAGGCTGAGCCGCCGCCCCCAAAGCTGGGGCCATGAGAGCCGAATCCTGACCCGCCATGCAGGCCGTTATTGTTGTTATGGTCCTGATGAAAACCAGAGTTCTTATATTCCTTAATGATGTGAAAATCCTTCCACAAATGGCGTGAAGGCCTGTTCAAAAAATTGTGCTTCGGACAAGGCTCGTTTAACATCGCCTCGAGGTTAAGCTTTGGCCCTCTAAACTGAGGTGGCTTCCCCTTAGGATGCTGATTACTATTCTGTGCGTTGGTGTTGGCCACAAAATCTGACACGCCGTCAGTTTGCTTGCGCTTACCATTACTGCCTTGATTCTACCCTGTCATGTTTTGCGACTGTCCTTTTCCATTGCCATTCTTCTTCCCCTTGCTGGACTTCTCCTCATCGGACCCAGGGTCCTTAGTGTTGTCTGAGTTGGTGTATTTGATGAGAGCCGCCACGAGCTCTCCCATGTCATTGCAGTGACTTTTAAGCCGCCCTAACTTCTTCTTGAGGGGGATAAAAGGGCAATTTTCTCTAGAATGAGAACAACAGAACCGGCGTTGGTGCTATCTGATGAGTGAATAACAGGCGAGACTAGGCGCACCTAGTGGTGGGCCGAGTCATCCTCGCGCTGGACACAAGCGTCTAGGTCGATGATCGACAGGGGCTGCTTGCACGTGTCTTTGAAATTATGAATAAAACGCGCTCAGCCATGAATTGATGGAGTTGGCAGGTAACCCCTCTAGCCAAGTTCAAGACGGCCCATCCAACATCATGGTGAAGTATTTGGCACATACAACATAGTTAACATCCAGCATCTCCATGGCCAGCTCATAGCTCTCAATCCAAGCCTCAGGTGGTTGATCAGCTGTCTAATTAGGCACCTTATAGGGACCCGTAAAATCTTTGGGCAGACACTCGTTTCGCAGAGCCGGCACTAGACAGGGCACTCCAATTGACCTAGAGGTCATCCTAGCTTCTATAGACACAGAAGGGTTTAACTGAGGCTATTGATGAGCTACTAATTGAGCTGCCAGCTCTGCCTCTTGACGTGCTATAGCAGGCGGCATCACCATGTGACGGGTTATGCCCATGGGGCGGGTTACGATGTCGTTCGCTGCTGGAAACCGGCGGCGACTCAACATGCGGGTTGTAGCTTCGGCTCTGACGCGGAGTTGAATGGATCCGCTCGCAGCTATAGGAGTAAGCCGCCTACTAAGCTACCGCCGTATGAAGAAGTTCCAAAGTGTTCCGGGCCTCTATCGCAATAGGAGACTCGCCTTCAATGGGAAGAGCCGCCAGCCGTGAAGCCGCAACAATCGTGTTATCCAGCAGGTTGGGGTAATGACTTGGAGGTGTTGATACTCGCCGAGGCGGGGTTAAATCTACACGAGACGGGTCTGTTACGCGGGGCTGAGCCGCCACTGCGGTCACATGCGCCCCAGTGGCCCGGGTCACACCGGGCGGGTTACTTGGCCCTATGCAGGGCATAGTACAGAGATTCCTCCCCTCAAACTACAGAGCAAACGGCTCTGGTGCCTCCTCCGTAGGACAACATTTGATGGGTTCTGGTCCAGACTTAAATGAAAGGCCTCCGCTCGTATCCACCGTGTCTCAGTCTCCAAGGCAGCTTGCTTTGTTGCCATCCTGACATTCTATGCATTAAGCTCCTCTCTAGCCTGGGCTACCTCATCACGCAGCTTCGCAACTTCCACACTATGTTGTGCTTGAGTCGTCAGAGTCACTTCTGCGGCTAACAGAGTCCCCATAGCATCCAAGAGCTCGGATAAGACCTGAGACGGCGAGCGCACAGAGCCGCTCGCTCCGACCATCGCAGCAACCATTGAACCGGAGGTCATAACTGCAGCGATTGATGAGTTCAGCATCTGTTGCGTACAGGCCATGAAGATAGCAGCCCTACTCGGCGGCTCATAGGAGTCCAGAATACTGTCACCATCGGAGTACCCCCAAGTTCGAAATACAGTTTCGCCGGTTGAAAACTCATCACCTGAATAGATGGTTGTCTCTCCACCAGACACTAAACCTTCCTCAAGGTCCGCTCAATGAACAAAGTCAATGAAGGCATGCTTTCGGGCGGGTTGGACCTTGGCGGATTGCGCGCGCCGAGCCGTCTCAATAGTATTGGTGCAGACTTTCGGCTCAGGCTCCGACTCGCCAATCTTGCCGATGAAGACATGAATTCCGCCTAAGGGGACCCGGTACCCGTACTTGATTGAATCGGCCTCGGGACCCCAGCCAGCGTCGTCAATGTAGATCTTGCCGCGATGGCTCTTGGTCATCCGGCCCACGGCATATCCCTTGATCCCTGAGAAGCTGCCCTTCAAGAACTCCAAACCACCGTGCGAGAGCCCCACGGTCATTTCAAAGGTTATCAGGTGGAGCATGTTGATCGCAGAAAGAATGAGGCGGCCGATGATTTAAGCCGGCTAGGGTCTTAGCGTAAGCCGGTGCCCCCAATGTTTTTCTTGATGTATTGAATAACCCTTCAGTTAAGTTGCCAACGAGGAGAATCTTGCTATCCCCGACCCAAAGGCACAGTTGGTGGCGGCTCTCCATGCTATTCATGATTGGACAGTTCCATACTTGGCTTATATGACCCGGGCGAGTTTCCCGAGGATGAAACTTGGGCCATGCAAATAACCTGATTGTCTAAGTCTATGACCATTGTGAATGGCGAGTTACACTGATGCAGTGTAACAGGCGTGTTCCAGCGTTGTGTTTCTCCGGAAGAAGGCCGTGAGATTTTAAGGGAAATCTATGAAGGTGATTGTGGACATCACGCTGACTCTAAATCTCTGGTATCTAAAGCTTTCCGCCATGGATTTTATTCGTTGATGGCTCATGCTGATGCAGAGGACCTTGTTAGTAAGTGTGATGGCTGTCAGAAATTTTCTCGACGGGCTCACGTGTCGGCTCAAGAATTGAGGCTGATCCCAATTACTTGGTCGTTTGTAGTCTGGGGGCTTGATATGGTTGGGCCTTTCAAAAGGTCTAAGACAAGAAAACCCACCTCTTGGTGGCGGTTGACAAATTTACCAAGTGGGTTGAGGCAGAGTCGGTCAGCAAGTGTGATGCGACAACGTCGGTTCAATTCATCAAGAAAGTAATCTTCCGTTTTGGTTTTCCTCATAGTATTATAACTGATAATGGTACAAATCTATCCAAAGGTTCTATGAGAGAGTTCTGTCAAAAGGAGCATATTCGTCTTGATGTCTCATCAGTAGCTCACCCACAGTCCAATGGTCAAGCTGAGAGGACCAATCAGGAAATCTTGAGAAGTATAAAGCCCCGGCTTATGGTTACATTGTAGAGAATGCCGGGTAGCTGGGTTGAGGAGTTACCCTTAGTAATTTGGAGCATCAATACTACTCCCAACAGGTCAACATGCTATACGCCCTTCTACATGGTCTACGGGGCAGATGTGGTTCTTCCAAGCGATATCTGTCATGACTCGTCCCGTGTGGCGGCTTATGTTGAAGCTATTAATGAAAAAGCACGTCATGGTGCACTTGATGTGTTGGATGAGGAGCGTGACCTTGCGGCGGCTCGTTCGGCGATATACCAGCAAGATCTGTGATACTATAATAGCCGCCGGTTTAGGACCTGGACCTTTCAAGAAGGTGATTTGGTACTCCGATTAATCCAAGATCAAGCAGATATGCATAATCTATCCCCACCCAGGGAAGGACCCTTGTGGTCAGCAAAAACCTGAACAATGGGTCATATTACCTCATTGATATTCGAGAACACAAGGATTCATGCACATCGGAGGAAGAGACCCACCGGCCTTGGAACATTGCTCATCTTCGACCTTATTACACATAAGCCATCGGCTCGTATTTTGTACATACATTCATCAGTGTATATATTATGTTCAAATTAATAAAGCCGGCACACCCTGATAATTCGGGGCCTCTGTCGTTTCATTTCAAAAGCATTTGAGTCTTTATTATTTGTTCATAAGGTTACTTGGGGGCTTCCAACCCAACGGGTTTAGCTTTCTTACCCTCGTGACCAGGCATAAAACGCTGAATTCCGGGTTATCCTGCCTGTATGCAAGATGCTTCTCCACCAGGTAATCCTGAATGACCCACCGTACTCTTAAGAGTCAATCTTTTAAATAAGACCCTGAACTCGTTAAGGTTAAAACGACGGTTTGCCATGTGAGGGCCGGCTTACGGATAGCGAGGATGACCCAAGGCTATTAAGCCGCCTTCATTGAAACTTGGTTAAACCTGCCTGTTTGCAAGATGCTACTCCGAACCTCGTCTACTCTTGATAATAAATCTTTTAAATAAGAGCCTGAACTTATCCAGGTTAAAACATCGATTGGGTCATGTGAGAGCCGACTTACGAAAAGCAAGGATAAACCAGTGGATATCATCCTAGTTTCATTGAAGTAAGATTTGAATTTGGGCTTGGCGGCCTATAAAAGCCTCATTTTTTTTCTTCTGACTTTCTATTTTTTTCTAAGTATTTTGGGTTTAAAACTCTTTCTTTTACCATATGGTTTTCACAACTCGGGCTAGGCAACCCTGACTATGTCTCATATTTGAGCATCTTTGGGTTTCATAACCCGCCCTGATAGTGGATCGTAAGCCGCCAAGATATTTTCCTTGAGCAATCTACATCATGATATTTCATGTTTACGGCTTATCATTATCAAAGGAATTACCATGATATTAGTCTACAGGTATGTTTTTCCATGATGATATGAATATTTAGGGTTTGGTAAACCGCCTTGATTTTCTACTTTAAGTTGCCAGCATATTTCCGGTTTAAATAACCTTTTATTATAGTCTTTCTATACAATATTTCTAAGACTATTATATCATATTTGTTACCCGCCTTGGCTTAAACCGCCAGGGCGTATATTGTTTACGTTGTATGCAGAAAATATGCGGACATCGATCTGTCCCTCATGGATGATGATACTATGAAAAGGAACAACGACAAATCATCAAATGATTATACTGTCGGTTCAAAAGTCAAATGGCGAAAATATGCACGATGGCATAACAGATCATGGTTTGTAAACCTAGGCTATTACAAGGCCATAGTGGACCTACAAAATGGGACTTAAGTGTTTTTCAGTGCATTGTGCTTATGCTCTAATTTAAGAGCCGCCTGGTGTCAATGTCCTTCATTATGGCGGGTTGATGCCTCCGGGTCATCCTGCTCCGGCTCTTCTTCTTCACCGATCTAGGGGTCAGGAGACGTCCAGTCGATACCGGTTAAGGCTTTGAATACAGCTTCATCATTCATAATTGGGGACAGATCGACATCAGGAGCAAAAGTATGCTTACGCGTTGGAGGGGTGAGATCCATGATGTCATAAGCCGGCGCTTTCACCTTTGTGTTTTCCATGGTGTAAGCCGCCTCGTACCTGGATAAGTCGGTTTCCTCGGCCAGTTTACACGCCAAGGGACACATCTCCTTTACACACTTCGCAAAGTCTGCCTGATCGAAAGGAGACCCATCTTCTTTAAGGCTTGGACAACCGGTGGCCATCTCTAATGGGTCTAATTCTGCTTGCCATGCTTTGGCCTGGGTTAGAGCTGTAATGGCGCCAGCACGTGCGGCTGATCGCTTTATTTCTTCTAGTTTTTTGGGCATTACAGACAGCTTATCTAGCACCTCCTTGAGAAGGGTAGGCGGTTGTTTGCCATTGGAGATAGCCACTAGACTGCATTTTGTGCCGGTGTATAACTGTTCCACTAGAGTATAAACCGCTTTCAACTTCAGCAGCATGTCTTGGCCCAGATTGGAGCTCCTGGGGCCTATTGAGTAAAACATTTAGACGAGTTGCTGGGCGAGTTACAATTCAAAAGATTGGGAAAGGTTAAAATGTTAAGAATTACTTACCAAAGATAGCAGATGTCATCTGTGCAATATGGCGTTGTAAACCAGTCAACTCTGAAGTGGTTTCCTTCAAGGAAGCTTCAGCAGTTTCTGCCCTTTGCAATAAGGCGGAATTTTCTTCCTCCCAGGCGTTTCTCTCCGTGGAAAATCCGGCTTTGAGCTTCTCGTTCTCATCCAGGCTAAACTTAAACTTTGAGCTTCTCGTTCTCATCGAGGCTAAACTTAAACTTGGGATCAACCTTGCGTGTTTCTGTTTCTTGGTGTTCAAGCCTGTTCTTCACATCCGCCAATTGGGACTCAGTCAAGCTTAAGGCAGCCTACAAGTAACAATCAAAAGGTTATAAACATATCTGTCAGGACACAATTTATATATAAGTCCCAAGCACACTGCACGCAATGCACTTGGCACTTGGGAGCTAATGTATGACGAAGTTCTTTTCAAATCGTATTACTAAAGACCCGGCGCATCTTTGTCAGATAAGCTGGCCTGGGAGGGCTATGAGATGAATTTATACTTGCAAGGTTCCAAAGGTGATCTGGCTCGTCTTTGTCAGATAAGCCGGCTCAGAAGGGCTATGACTGCAAATTCGCAATGGCATATTGATAAGTCTTAAACCATACTCAACATATGCTTTCCTATGGATAAGAGGGGTTGGATGAATATATATGTAGGGTAAGAATGTATTCATACCTCATATTTCTGACGCATTATTTTAACTAAGTCGGCCTCCAGGTCATGACCAGTATGCAGATGACTCAGATAACCAGAGTATAGTTCATTGACACCCAAGTTGGAGTAGCTTGCAATGTTGAATTTGGCTTTAATCTTCTCAGAGGCAAATAGTTCCTCTTGGCAAAATGCTTAGCCAAAATAGTGGATTTCTCGGTTCTACATAGCCAGTGCCAGTGACCAAGACGTCCTCAGTATCTTCTTCGACAGGCTTGATGGGGCTTGGCGGCTTAGCATTTGACGGTTCAATGCCCATTGGGTCCACGGGGGTGTCATGAGTTTCCGGTGGCAGGTCATTAGCAGTATCTTCAGGGTTCTGATTTGAAGCTCCAGATGCTGGCGTCTGTTTCTCCGGCTCATTGACCTTGGAATCTTCGGCTGGCTTGCCTACCGTCAACTTCTTGCTTGGTTTGGCTATACCACTGAAAGTAATACATATGAGGATGTGAATATATCAGGTCAAAAGAGTTAAAACAAAGAAGTTGAAATGTCCTTACCCAGTGGCAATCTTAAAGGGAGGCATCTGAGTCCTAGTAGAGTCGCCAAAGGATGAATGAGAAGTTCCCTGATAATTCGAGTCGGAAGGATTAAGTGGTGGAAGAATAAGACCCGCCTTTGGAAAGAATAGGATTGAACTCTGGGGCACTTCTTTTCGGCGTTTGCGAGGGACTGGCGTGTTGGGTAAGGTGGTAGAAAGGTCTCCACCTCCGCTATTCCGGGTTGTGAGCCGGCTTCATGATGTCGTTTCTTTGAAATAAAGTTTGGATCCAAGTAAGCTAAAGGGTGAGAAAACCTTACTTTCCGGGTCACTTGTCGAACTTCCTGTCTTGGCAAAGGCTCTGAGTCATAGGAAATAATAGTTACCTCTTCAACTTCTACCTGGCTGGTCTCTGCGTCATCCTAAGAGGAGCCAGTGTCAATAAGATGCATAAAAAGGGAACTAAGAGAATCGAGTTCTACCTTCAACTCATTATCCAGGGCAAATAGCTCTGATGTGTCTAATTTCTTGTTGTTTTTCTTGGAAGCCTTGGTCTTAGCCCTGACCTTTTTGGCCGGTTTATCCTAAAGATTCTTGCTCCAAAAAGAAGAGTCGGCCTGCAGAAAGCAAATGATGATAAGGAGCGTGTAGTTTACGTGAGTAATGAATAAAGTAAATGGGCTTGAACACTGATATGTCTCCAATGTATCTATAATTTTTGATTGTTCTATGCTATTATATTACTTGTTTTGGATGTTTATGGGCTTTACTATACACTTTTATATCATTTTTGGGACTAACCTATTAACCTAGAGCCCAGTGTCAGTTTCTATTTTTTTTCCTTGTTTTTGAGTTTTACAGAAAAGGAATACCAAACGGAGTCCAATTGACGTGCCAATTTTTGACGATTTTTTGTGGACCAAAAGAAGCCCCTGGAGTGAAAGAGTTGGGCCAGGAGAGTCCCGGGCTGCCCATGAGGGTGGCCCGCATGCCCACTTCCCCTGGGCGCGCCCCCCTGCCTTGTGGATAGCCCGGAAACCCCCTGATGTGGGACCTACGCCAAAAATTCCTATAAATACTGAAACCTCCAGAAAATAACCTAGATCGGGAGTTCCGCCGCCACAAGCCTCTGTAGCCACCAAAAACCTCTCGGGAGCCTATTCCCGCACTCTGCCGGAGGGGGAATCCATCACCGGTGGCCATCTTCATCATCCCGGTGCTCTCCATGACGAGGAGGGAGTAGTTCACCCTCGGGGCTGAGGGTATGTACCAGTAGCTATGTGTTTGATCTCTCTCTCTCATGTTCTTGAGGTGATACGATCTTGATGTATCGCGAGCTTTGTTATTATAGTTGGATCTTAAGATGTTTCTCCCCCTCTACTCTCTTGTAGTTGATTGAGTTTTCCCTTTGAAGTTATCTTATCGGATTGAGTCTTTAAGGATTTGAGAACACTTGATGTATGTCTTGCGTGGGATACCCGTGGTGACAATGGGGTATTATATTGATTCACTTGATGTATGTTTTGGTGATCAACTTGCGGGTTCCGTGACCTTGGGAATCTATGCATAGGGTTGGCACACAGTTTTGTTTTGACTCTCCGGTAGAAACTTTTGGGCACTCTTTGAAGTACTTTGTGTTTGTTGAATCGATGAATCTGAGATTGTGTGATGCATATCGTATAATCATACCCACAGATACTTGAGGTGACATTGGAGTATCTAGGTGACATTAGGGTTTTGGTTGATTTGTGTCTTAACGTGTTATTCTAGTACGAACTCTATGATAGATCGAACGGAAAGAATAGCTTCATGTTATTTTACTACGGACTCTAGAATAGATCGATTAGAAAGGAGAATTTGAGGTGGTTTCGTACCCTACAATAATCTCTTTGTTTGTTCTCCTCTATTATAGTGACTTTGCAGTGACTCTTTGTTGCATGTTGAGGGATAGTTATATGATCCAGTTATGTTATTATTGTCGAGAGAACTTGCACTAGTGAAAGTGTGAACCCTAGGCCTTGTTTCCTAGCATTGCAATACCGTTTACGCTCACTTTTATCACTAGTTACCTTGCTGTTTTTATATTTTCAGATTACAAAAACCTATATCTACCATCCATATTGCACTTGTATCACCATCTCTTTGCCGAACTAGTGCACCTATACAATTTGCCATTGTATTGGGTGTGTTGGGGACACAAGAGACTCTTTGTTATTTGGTTGCAGGGTTGTTTGAGAGAGACCATCTTCATCCTATGCCTCCCACGGATTGATAAACCTTAGGTCATCCACTTGAGGGAAATTTGCTACTGTCCTACAAACCTCTGCACTTGGAGGCCCAACAACGTCTACAAGAAGAAGGTTGTGTAGTAGACATCAAACACTTACATCTAAAGCCGGGTTAAGAGAGCTGATGGGATTCAACCCCGTCTTGCTACAACTTTCTAAGCTTTGCTTGAGCAGTGTTTTAGTCATCTCATTGATTGCTTTATCATCTAGATGCACTTGGCAGTTGACGCTGAGGATCTTTGACATCGCAAGTGTATTTACACATTAAGCCGGGTCGGCGGCTCAAAGGTATGATCCTCCAAGCGACCCAACATCGGACCAAATCAACTCTGGTTAATCCGTTAGCCAGCAAGGCTCTTACCTTCAAAAAGGTGGGCATATATTTAGCCTGTTCTGCGGTGCTGATCCAGTCCGGAAGTGGATGTTTTGGGTTAAGCCGGCAGTCGCGGAAACCCGACAAAGGATTTTCGTCAGATGGAGATGTGTCTTGGCAGAAAAACCAGGTCTGATTCCAGTCTTTAGGGTGACTGGGAAGTGCGGCTGTGGGGAAGATGGCATCTCTTCATCATTGGGTCCATCTATAAATTCAGTCTGGCAGTTCAAATAATAATACTCTCTAAAAAGGTCAAAACTGAGCTCTTCTTGAAGGTATACTTCACAAAAGACTTGAAAGTTGCAAATGTTGAAAATATAGTTGGGTCCAATGTCTTGAGGATGAAGTTGAAAGAAGTTCAATACATCGCGAAAGAATTTTGACCCGGGCGGTGAGAAGCCACGGTTTATATGGTCGGCAAAGACTATGACTTCGCCTTCCTTTGGCTGAGGTCTAACTTCTAGCCCCGAGACTCGCTAGTGGATGACATATTTGGCTACTAGGACGCTCGTCTGAACATATTCACTGAGAGTTTGCTCTGTAATAGTTTAAGCGACCCAATTGCACGAGGTGACAGTCTTACTCATTTTTTATCACGTAAAGCTTAAAAGGAAATATTAGCAGGTTAAATTCGTGATGGTAAGCCGCCCAATGGTTAAAGAAAGCAAGTTCATTATGCAGAAATTGGTTATGTGCAAAGATTGACTGCTATGGAAGAGGAAAATAAAAGGCATGGCTAAGTCGGCGGAGCATAGACGACTCATATCGACATTGGATAAATACTGATGATTTAAAAGTTCATAAGTAAGTCGGTCGGCATTTGGCGGGTTACAAAATATCATTTAAGCCACCCCTATGACAGTGATAAAGCAGTTATCTATAGATCTGGAGTTTAGTGAAATTTCACCAAGTGCTGAACAAACAAGTTTCACAGGTTCTGCTTATAATTTTGGATCTACGAGAGTTCAGAAAATAGGCGTAAATTATTAAACCTAATACACAGAGGATGAACCACTGTGTTAGGGGTGAATCTGAAGAATTGAAAGCAGATACTAAGATGATTAAAGCATGGCTTTAGCATCGCGTTTTGGTTCAACTAAGCGACGTAGCAGATGAACTACGGGCAAGTACGATGAATTGCGATGAACACCGAAGAACAGTAGGAACCCTAATGCAGATTTGGTGCGAGAGGAGATGGGTACCTAGTGATGCTGATGAACAGTGGAGGGGCGCCACCGTTTTCTGGTCGAGATCAGGTTGATGCGGCGGCCAAGTTGATGCAGTCGACTGGGACGGCGGAGCTCCGATGGCATTGGTTGTCACGAGGAGGAAGAAGAAGAGGTAGAGGCATGGGTAAAAGTGAAGAAGAGGGCCCCTGTCCCTATTTATAAGGAGGTGAGAATATTGCATGTGCAGAGATCGAGGAGGCAAAATAATTATGCTAACAATGCACGCGCCTCGATTTTTGGGAAGCTTATTTAGGATAAAGATCCGTTGAGATACTTTGGCTCCTATGCGGGATTAATGCACGTGAAGTCGTGGCAGGTTACAATGATTCTATTTATATGACGTCATGGCGGGTTATAGCGGTCTGCATGAAGTTCGGCACCAACACGGTCTGTTAAGTTAGAACAATGAAGATTGACATGAACAAGTTTAAATCAACCAGGGGCCTAATGTTGGGGATATAGCTCCGAGGTGTGACCCGCCCAGGAGGGGCCGGGTTATACCATTTGCAGTTTAATAGGCAGAAGGTCCAAGATGCCCAAAGTGTGAAGACGGCGGCTCATAGAAGCAGGCCCGGTGAAAGCCCAAGACCCGGGCCTATGAACCGTCGTATGATGACTTGCCCTGTAAGGTATAACTAGTTAGAAACTGAGCCGGTCACATTGTGTGCACTGGCCGGGACTTTTAAGCCTCTGGGTCTCAACCTGTATATATATAAAGGTGAGACCCGGTAGCGGGTTGACTCAAGAAAACAAGCAATCGAGAACTAGGTCAAGGGTATTCGCTCCCCTGTAATCGAAACTCAAGCAATACAACTAGAAGCAGGACATAGGATTTTACCTCCACCGCGAGGGGCCGAACCTGGGGAAACCCTTTGTGTCTTTTGTCCCGTTCAACCCCTTCAAGCTAACTACCTTGCGATGGCTCCACACCTAAGTCCTTTTGCTAGGACATCTGCCATGACAAATCCACGACAAGGTGTTTGATGGTTTCTGGGGGAGGCACAACTGGTGAATGATGCTGAGCTTTGGCTGGACTTGATCAACCACTAAGATGATCATCTTGGCCAATTTGCAGCTCAAATGGAGAGGTCTAGAGGGCACTTGCTTTACAAAGTACCCCACTGGACAGAAATAAAGTAATGGATGTAGCACTCACATGAATAGTTGGTTTGAGCTGAATTTTGGTGGAGGCTATTCATTTGGGCATATGAACACACTGTAAAAATTTCATACCATTTGGATACACCAAAATGGTACTTCCTCACAGTGGTCCTCTCTGGACAGAATCTTAGAAACTTTATATAGGGAAAATGGCTTAATGATATGAGCCTAAATTTGGTGGAGACGAGTTATGTAGGTAGGAGCATGCTCTGATAAATTTTCAGCATTAATTAAGCAATATAAAATATACTTGCTTCACAAAATGAAAATATTACCAGAAACAAAGAATCGAAGGTGTACTCACATAGATAGTTGGATGGAGCATAAATTTGGTGGAGAGTGATGATTTGAGCATATTAAGGAGCTTACAAAATTTCAACCCATTTGGATAATCCTACCTAGCACTTCCTTCACAAAGCTTCTCTCTAGACAGAAACTTTGAAATTTTGCTGAGGAAGATTCACTAGCCAAATGAAGCCGAATTTTGTTATGTGGCAATGGTTTGGATAAGAAAGAATGCCCAAAAAGTTTGGAGCAATCAAGAAAGGATAGGCGGCACTTCCTTCACAAAGTTCCACTTTGGACAGAATTGAAGAAGGAATATTGCTGAATTATTTTTGAACTAGGCAAGGAAAGATTTTGACATATCGTTGGAAGATATGTCCCAGAGAATTTTGTGGGAATTAATGCCAAGGTAGAAATATAGGTTGGTTCACAAACTAGGGGAAAAGGATTATTCCATTAATAGAAAAAAGAAATATTCCCAATAAAAAGAATTTGGGATTGGGCTAAGATGGAAATGACATGGTCTTGGGATGGACTTGAGGATGACAAGTCACTTGGGAGACTAAGAAGAGGTATCTTCCCAGGTTTCAAGATCATAGAGCCACAAAAAAAGAAATTCAAAGCAAAATCTGAAGAAATTCAAAAGAAGGGGCCAAAATGCAGGGTGTTACATTTGGCTTCTTATCGCAGCACAACTGATCGTGTCTTGCAGCTTGTAGTTGAGACTCAAAAAACCGAACTGATCCAGATAGCGAATTCAAAGAGCTTGTGCCAGCGGTAGTTGCGAGTAACTCGAACACTACATCAAGACATGACTCTAGGGTTGTCTCGCTGTCTTCAAGAAAGTTCTCCTTATCTATTTTATCAGTTTTGTTGGGGACCAACAAGGACGTCTCACTATCTTGAACCTTATATGCATTACTTCCTTTAACAATGCTTAAGAAGAAATAAGCAGACACATAACAGGTTTAGCATGTAGTATATGAAACTCATTTTGGTGAACCAGTTCAGAAGTAAGGTGGAGATGACTAAACTACCAAGTCTTCTATTGCAAAGTAGTGCATAATAAAAGCATCAAACAAACATATATCTATGTGCTATGCTCACTGCATTGTCTTGCCAAATCAAAATAGAGACACAATTCAAATCATATCAGTTCAAGACAAAGCAGCATTGAAAGAACAAGTGTGGGAAACTACATGGCACAACAAGATTTCAGATGGGTGCCACGGGTATACATGTACAACAACACTATTGACTCTATGTTTGATGCTAGTAATGTGCATGATATGAGAAGACAACTGTATACACGACTGAAATTGAAATCAACATAGAGCAATTTAGAAGAGCAAACCAGTTAAAGAAACATGTTTAAACATACCTGCTGTGCCATTAGAGTTTCAATTGGATCCTTCAATTAGAAAATAAGTTTGTATGAGTAAATACAATGATACAAGAGCAAAGCAGTATGCACCATAGCAATGGAATCTTACCTGAGAACAATTATTCTTTAGGTTTAAGCACTTGTTCTACAAGAACAGAGTATAGTAAGATGCATGCATATAGTACTTAAAAATAAAAAATGATCTCATAGGACAGATTCTTGGTTCTGGACTAGTATAGAATAAGGCGTTCCTAGTCGTCGTCTCGTAAATGTGTCTCAGGAGAAAGTAAGGGAATTTGATGAGTTTCCTTGTCAGTGAAGTACATTTTCTTCAGGTAATTCTGATACTACCATAAAGCATTCTAGAAGATAGCACATGTATTAGCACAGGTTACCTCATCCTGAGTTTCCAAACCGGTCCTTATCTATAGAGAAATATGGGAACATTTGTTATATTATAACCAACATGGAGGTAGAAAGTATGGGATAAAGCCAAGTAATTTCCATGAATAGCATCACTTACACATAACTCCTCGACGAACACCTCTAGCTGGCTTTTTCCATCATCTTCAGTACAATATTTCCATGATGGAAAGATACGCACATAGGATTTAACAACATCAAATGTGATAGATGCTAAACTATGAATGGCTGGTTGTGCTTCACCCACATGAATAGGTGTACTAACTGGTAGAGTTGGGGTTCTCCGTTTTGGTCCTGGCGCTTTGGGCACTGGAGCTGCCTTACTAACTGCTCTTGTTTGGGAGCTCTATGGTGGAGATGGTGTTGTGTCAACTGGAAACGGGTTACTATCTGTTGGGGTTGGTGTTAGATTGGGTGAAGCTGGTTCTCTGTCCATCGCAGTAGGGGTACAATCTGCAAGAGTCTGGGTTATGTGTGGTAGGGATGGTTCTTATGCATGTACAACCAGGGTGCTATCTCCATCAAGATATGACATCCTTTTATTTGAAGACTGTGTTTTTAATCTGCTAGATACTACCATCACCCCCTCCAATTCAAATGGCTGGTAAACAAGAAAAGTAGTTGAATGTACAAACCTTGTATGAGAGACAGATGCAATAGATAGTGAGCAAAAAAGAGGGCATGAACTAGTTGACATATATATTGTTTAACTAAAAAGGATAGCATGACATAATTTCACATATATGATGTCTATCTAAACTGGATAGCACAACATAATTCAAAGATATGACTAACAACAGGATGGCATGAGATAATTATATGATGTCTTTAGTAAACAGGTTTGCATGACATAATTCACATACATATTATTTAAGTAATCAGGATGGCATGATATAATTCACATATGTGATTTATATACTAAGCAGATGGCATTCACATATATGATGTCTAAACAAAGAACATGGCATTGAATATTGTGTATATGATGTGTAAACTATTGATCCTTACTTTGTATATTGTATCTGCGTCAGTATTTTCCCCAAGGAGTAAGGGATGATGTAGTACAGTGAAGGTAGGTATTTCCCTCAGTTATGAAACCAAGGTTATCAAACCAGTAGGAGAACCAAGCAACACTATGTAAATGATACCTGCACACAAACAACAACTACTTGCAACCCCACGCGAAAGAGGGGTTGTCAATCCCTCTCGGGTAAAAGATTGGTAAAGTAATAGATTTATAGATGCAAATAAAATAAAGGCAAATAAAATTTAGCGAGGTATTTTTGGGTTTTTGATAATATAGATCTGAAAATAAAAGATGCCAGTAAATAAAAAGGCAAATAACAATGTAGATCTGAAGATATATGATGAGAAAATAGACCCAGGGGCCATAGATTTCACTAGTGGCTTCTCTCGAGAAAATAGCATATGATGGGTAAACAAATTACTATTGGAAAATTGGTAGAACTTCAAATAATTTTGACGATATCCAGGCAATGATCACTATATAGGCATCACATCCAAGATTAGTAGACCGACTCCTGCCTGCATCTACTACTATTACTCCACACATCGACCGCTATCCAGGATGCATCTAGTGTATTAAGTTCATGGAGTAATGCAATAAGAACGGTGACATGATGTAGACAATATCTATTCACGCAGGAATAGACTCCATCTTGTTATCCTTAATAGCAATGATTAGTACATGTCTTGCTTCCCCTTCTGTCACTGGTAAAGAACACCGCACGATCGAACCCATCACAAAGCACCTCTTCCCATGGCAAGAAAAAATGATCTAGTCGGCCTAACTAAACCAAAGATTCAAAGAAGAAATATGAGGCTATAAGTAATCATGCATATAAGAGATCAAAGAAACTCAAATAACTTTCATGGATAAAAAGATCCGATCATAAACTCAAAGTTCATCGGATCCCAACAAGCACACCGCAAAAAGAGTTACATCAAATAGATCTCCAAGAGACCATTGCATTGAGAATCCAAAGAGAGAGAGGAAGCCATCTAGCTACTAGCTACGGACCCGTAGGTCTACAATGAACTACTCACGCATCATTGGAGAGGCACCAATGAGGATGATGAACCCCTCTGTGATGGTCTCTATGTTGGATATGGTGGTTCTGGAAGTTGCGGAAGCTGGAATTGTGTTTCCTTGACTCCCCTAGGGTTTTTAGATTTTCAGGGTATTTATACAGCAAAGTGGCGGTGTGGGAGGCGTCCGAAGAGGGCACAACCCACCAGGGTGCACCTGGGCCCCCAGGCGCGCCTAGGTGGGTTGTGCTCCCCTTGGAGCCCCCCTCTGGTACTTCTTTGGCCTAACAGGTGTCTTCTGGTCCAGAAAATTTCTCCAAAAAGTTTTGCTGCATTTGGACTCCGTTTGGGACTGATGTTCTGCGAAGTAAAAAACAAGCAACAAACAACAACTGGCGTTGGGCACTATGTCAATAGGTTAGTCCCAAAAAATGGTATAAAGTTGCTACAAAATGATTGTAAAACATCCAAGAATGATAATATAATAGCATGGAACAATAAAAAATTATAGATACGTTGGAGACGTATCAACTATGCAATGGAAGACACCATATGCATGATATGAGCAACATAACTATGCCAAGTAAGAGCATACACCTCGGGGCGGGGGGATAGGACTAGTCATCTGTCTCTAAGGAGCTATCTGGACCCAGCAAGAGATCTGCTTTGACATGTAGCACAGTCTGCTCTGAAGACCTGGTTTTCACTCCAGATTTTTCCATCACCCACTTAAATGGTTGATTCACAGGAAGAGTAGTTCAATGTACAAACATTGTCGACAAATGGAAATGTAATGAAAAAAAGGCCCGACAAGATATAATTCAAATATATGATGCCTGGTTAAACATCATGGCATTGCATATTTCACATATATTATGGCTGGCTAGAAAAGATGATATTGCATAATTCACATCTATGATATAGAAACTAAACATGTGGCATCATAGAACATGTCTAAAATAAGCAGATGGCATATATGATGTCGAAAGTATGCAATGAAAGGCAACATATTCATGATATGACCAACATCATTATGCCAGGTTAGAGCAAACACCTCGGTGGGTAAATAGGAGTGGTCAGCTCCCTCTGAATCCACCTCTAAACAGATATCTTCCTCTGGATTACAATCTGGAGGAGGGGGAGGGTTTGCCGTTGCACCCACCATGGAGCCATGTCTATATTTCATTGTATTACCACACAAAACTCTTTTCTTTTTCTCTACATGTTCAGCAAGACTATGTACAATATCTGACATGCGTGTGTAAAAAATATACTGAGATTATGTAAGGAGAGCGTGCATAAATCTAGAGTGATGGTAACAACTAGTGGATATATCCAAAAATAAGGATAGCAGGCTGATGATAGCTTTAATTTAATGAAAAGACAAATGATGATTGCTTTACTATTTGTTTCCCACCCAAGATGAATAACATAAACATACCCTAGGTGAACCAGATAATAGACAGAGATATTATTCCTTGATGCCTTGATATGTGCCCCACAAGCATTTTAAAACTCAAGTTTGAACATTAATTTGGACCTGACTTGGAGTCTAAGAGGTGAACAGGATGATAAAGTAGCAGGTAATATTAAGCAATGCATAACATAAGCAGAAAGAAAAGAGTGCGACCTCTCTTGCGGACCCGTGTAATCCTCAGGCTCATCAGCTGAGTCGATGATGGCGATGCAGTTGTGGTGGCTGCAGGGAAGGAGATATGAGGCAGCGAAAGACGGTCAGGAGTCATGATGTATGGTATGGTGGATACTTCTGTCGATGGAGCAGCTCAGGTGAGGTGGACGACGTTACAACAAGAGCAGGACAAACCACACAAAGTTTTCTTCAACAGCTATTTGTAACCGAGTAATTCTGTAAGGGCTCCTTTGGCTTGCAGGATTCTAAAAACGCAACGATAGGAAAAACACCGGAATAGGATGGGAATGCACGTGGGAAATAGAGCATTTGTAAACATAGGATTTCTCCAACTTGGGTGTTTGGTCCACATGAATTGGGAGAGCAGAGGAATGCAAAGAAACATGGCCCAATTAAAGTGAAACCACATGAAAATGTGTACAGTTAGAATGTTATTCTGCCACTAATGCACTTAGTCTTGTTTTCATGCATAGGATTTTGAAAAGTAGGTCTAGGTGGATGTTTTGCTCCATTCCTTTCAACAAAATCAATGAATACTTGAATACTAGAGTACCATAGGAAAATTTCCTATTGCTTTGTTTTTCCTTCACCTTTTCTTTTGAACCAAAATAGCCCTAAGGGATCGACATGAATGTAGAGTAAAAAGTGATGCGGCAAGTGTACAACCTCTTTGACGTAGCCATGTCGACCTCAACATCATTGGGTTGGTCCCTAAAGAAGTTGCATCAAAGGTGGCTGTCGAAGGTGTGGAAGATCTGAGGCGTCTGTAGACAGCATTGAGGGTACTGCTCTGTTGTTATGGATGGTTCCATCATTGGAGAAACTCCGACGAACTGTACGACGTCGAGGCTGAAGCAGTATAAGACATACATCATTAATCTCAAGTGGGATTCTAATAGCATCTCTAATAGATGATGTAAAATACATTACCAAAAAGTGGTAGATGAAAAATTTACACCACCAGAAAACACCTAACTCCAACAGATGAGGTAAAAACTATTGACTCAGAACTTAACTATCAAAACTGAATTTTACTGTCGAATCCTAATGTTACTGTCGAAACTAAATTTTACTATTGTGTCGGATTTCGGGTTCCGGCAGACCCTTGAGGTTCAAACTCTGGGGTGAGCACGAAGATCTTCCCCCTACCAGCTCACATTTCAAGGGCTCGCAAGGAATCTAAGCTAGAAAGAAGAACACACAAGGGACACGAGGTTTATACTAGTTCAGGCCACCATTGTGGTGTAATACCCTACTCTAGTATGTGTGTGGTGGATTGCCTCAGGGGCTGATGAACAATACAATGGGAGAACAGCCTCGCGAGGGGCTGTTCTTGAGCTGGTGCGATGAACTGCTTGGAGGAGTTCAGTCGCCTCTCTCTAGTCTATGCGTAATCAGGATCCTCTCTTTTCTACGGTGGTGGCTAGCTCTATTTATAGAGGGAGGCCCTGGGCCTCTTCCCAAATAATGAGTGGGAAGGGCGCCAACATTTGGCCATTTTGAAGGGGAACATCTAGTACACTTATCCTGACTAAAGTTGGTCTACGGCTGCCAAAGGCTCTGACGATGACGCCGTCCTGGGCTACATGATGACCTCCATCCTGACGTTCAGCCGGTCTTGGTCTTGTTGCACCGAAACAGTAACCTTTGCCTGATGCATTGGCCTGTGCTTTCCCCCTTTGCACCAAAGGGGAAACAAGGACCCTGCATAGGCTGGCGCCCGCCTGGCGCCCGCCTGGTCTCGATTGTCATGGCTTGCGTCACGGGCTCCTGCGAGGTGCCCTGCCTTGATCTCTCCACCTCCTTGCGAGCCTGCCTAATGAGGCTGCTCCTGAGGAAGCCTCCTGTCGTCCGCCCCGCAAGGCTTGGCCCCTCGCGAGGGTCTTGAGCTTGAGCTGATGAAGCTGGGCTGCACTAGGCCCCACCTTGAGCTATGCCGCAGGCCGCAGGCAGGCAAGTCTGGGGACCCCCATTCCCAGAATGCCGATAGTAGCCCCCGGGCCCAAGGCGCGCCCGGACTTGGCTTAGCATAGAAGCGAAGGGGCAAGTGCGAAGCGCCATGGGCCCCAACAGCATGTGGCCTTGGGCGCCGCGTGGCTATTGATTGGACGTCGGCGTCTCTGCTTCCCCATGATGCCTCGGCAACCGTCCATCTGACAAAAAGAGGTGCCCGGGCCAGACTGACTTGCTTTGTTCTCGTTCGCCTTGCTCCAGATCCCCTTTCTCGCTCTTCTCCTTCCTGCTCCCGAAATCCTCCAGATCTGTCTCAATCCTTCCCATCCGGCAAGCCATGGCACCTCGCAAGACCCCGACAGAGGCCTGGTACTCACCGGCTCTGGATCCCCCGAATGTGTCGAAGAAGAATCTCGCCCTCACGCGCCTGATGACAGCGGCACAGGGCAACAAGGGAGCGATTGTGCTCAAGGCCGACCCTGACCAGCCTGAAGGCAAGGGGAGCACCTTCTACCCTCTCTTTGTGAGCGCCATCATCGCCGGTCTGGTGCCTCCTTTTTCCAAGTTCTTCTTTGCTGTTCGTCGCCAATACAACTTTCAAGCTTTGCACCTCCATCCAAACTCTGTTCTTCTCCTGGCGATTTTCGCCTACTATTGTGAGGCTCACATTGGGGTAAAGCCCTCAGTGGCCTTGCTGCGTCATTACTTTTCCGTCCGGGTTTCTCGTGCCCATATCTTTGCATGTGCGAGCTTTATCGCATACTCCAACTCCAATGCCATCTCGAAGCCTGGGAAGAGGATTGAAGGCTTCTGGAGCAAGTGGGTCATGGTGGATGTCGGGCGCCTCCACCACCGACTGGTGCTGCCTACGGGGCAGCCCAAGGCCGTTGATGCGTGGTCTTGCACAGAGCTTGTCGACCCTCGTGCAAGGGCAGTGCTGAAGAGGATGAACGCAGACCTGAGGCCAGGCAACTTGGGGGCGGCGAAGCTGACCAGGGCCACGCTCCTGAGGGAGTTCCTGGAGCACCGGGTGGCTCCACTCTGGGAGCACTCGCTCCCATTGTGGAGGCTTGGCGAAGCGGACGCCGCCCTTCACCTAAGCTCCGAGGCCTTGGCCGATGATGATCTGGTCGCGGCTCTCGACTCCTTGGTTGGGGGAGATGTGGCGAGCCTGGAGGGCGCTCCCGCCCCCCTGTTCCGTCGTGACGGCTGGGAGCAGGTGGTGAACGCCATGCCCACCTTTAACGGTGAGGGGCTGGTGCCCGCAGAAGCTCCCGGGGATCTGGCGGCGCTGGTGATGGTGAACGTGTCCTCCGGCGACTCCAGCGGGAGTGAGGAGGAAGAAGAGGAGGAGGAAAAAGAGTCTAACTCTGAGGCGACTGGTGAGGAGTTGGGGGAGTCCTTCCCTCGGCACAGGTCCCACGCCCTCCGCTCCATGCCGGACGACGACGAAGCCGGCGCCAGGAGAGGAGGGGAGGATTCTCACTTGGTCCCGAGGAAGGACAGGTCGGGGCTGGTTCTCCCGGGGTCTGCTCTGGTCCTGGGGCAGTCTGAGGCCAGCTACGGCCCTCCCAACGCGCCTTCTACCTCCGGGCCTCCCAAAGCCGATCCCAGCCATAGGCTCTTGGGCTTCAAGTTTGGCCGGAGGCTCTTGAGTCCGCGAACAACGACCAGTAAGTACTCGATCCGCGCTTTGCTTTGTTTCTGCCGCCGAGGCTTGACGTCTGCGTTCTTTTGGCATGGCCGGCACCTGCAGCAAAAAGGTTGAAAGGGGCTTCTACGGCCCTGCTTGAGGCGAGTCCGTCTGCCGGGGCAGTGCCCTCATCTGTAGGGAAAGGAGGCAGCGAGGCTCGTGCCTCCCTTGCCCGGTCATCTTCATGAGCCCAGCAGGGACACTCCGGCGAGGAGTCAGCCCCCGTGGCCCCGCTGACTCTGGAGGTGTCTGCGCTTGACGTTGTCACTGAGGTGTCCAAGGCCCAGGGGGCCCCTTCCTCTCAAGCCGTGATCACACTTCCGTCCTCTCTGCCTATTCCACTGACTCCCATCTCTTCTGATACCTCTGTCGCCATCCTGGACGGGGCCGCCAACGAACTGAGCCCGTTGCGGGAGGATCTTCGGAGCGCGGACCCTTGCCTGGTGGTCGGGCGCCTAGAGCTAGCTTCTGGCTAGGCCCGCTCTGCCGCCTCCGTCCGAGCGGCGCTGAGCCTGGCCACGTCGACCTTCGATGGGGAGAAGCAAGATGCCTGCCGGGCCAAGGCCACTCGCGATGCTGCCCTGGGCGACGCTGTGGATGCCCAGGGCTGTTGCAAGGCGCTGGAGGTCGAGCTGCAAGGCCCGCGTGACGAGCTCGCCAAGGAGGTCCGCGGCCGCCAGGAGAAGGAGAAGGAGATGGAGGCTCGGGAGGCTGCCGTGAGGGACCGGGACGCCGAGCTTGATGAGCGCAGTGGCCGGTAGGAGATGCTGGAGAAGTCGCTGAAGGCGAAGAGGACCGAGCTAGATGGCAAGGCAAAAGTCCTGGCCGAGGATCGAGTGGCCTTCGCGAAGCTGGAGGAGAAAGCTCGCGCCGCGCTGAAGACGCTCTATGAGGGCGGCTTAGAGAAGCCGTTGGCTGGTGCAGAGGACGGCCCTGCCGAGCTGCTTCCCTTCCTGGTCTGTGCACTTGAAGATGTCGCAGACGGCCTCAGTCCCACGGCCGAGGCCGAGGCGCGTGCCATGTCTTCTGCAACGCTGACGCGTGTCCTCAGCCACGTCTACCTTCGCGACCCCAACATCGACCTCGACAGCCTGTTGGAACCCGTGAGCGGCGACCTTGCCACTGCTGCTGCTGAGGCCGTGGAAGGCCGAGCCGAGGCTTTGCTGGGGAGGTTCCGCGCCTTCGGCACCTTGCCCGGGCGCGGTGCCGCCAGCTCCGCGGCCTCAGGAGGCGGAGTCGCCCAGCGTGACTCCACCACAGGCGGCGGCGCCACTGGAAAGTGATTCCTTCGCGGCTTCTGTCCTGTTTTTAGTCCTGCAACATGCACCATGCCTCGTGGAGGCGTTTAAACTTGTGTTTGGCGTTGTGAAACAATCTATGGCTTGTAATATTTGCTTTTGAATTCCCTGGAATTTGCATTTTCCCTTCCTATTTGCTTGTGTTCTACGTCTGCAGGGCCCGGCCCCGCGCATACCTCAGCCGCCGTTAGCCCCGACCGGAAACCAGGACAGGACTAAGGAGTGGGGGGCTACGTGGCAAGTTAGGCTCCCGAGTCGCGATGCTCAGGAGTCCCCCTTGATGCGCGAACAGCAAGTAGGGTAGGGAGGCATAGGAGTGGGTTCCTCATTCTACGTCGGCAGGGCCCGACCCCGCGCATACCTCAGCCGCCGTTAGCCCCGACCGGAAACCAGGACGGGACTAAGGAGTGAGGGGCTACGTGACCAGTTAGGCTCCTAAGTCGTGATGCTCAGGAGTCCCCCTTGACGTTCAAACGAGTTTTCATACCTTGGCTCCGCTCGGGGAGGGGCGCGCGACGACCAGGTCCAAGGGACCTGGCTGGGTGGCATGCGCACGGGCGTGGCCCGGGCGTAGCCCCCGTGTCCAGCCCCCTCGCACGGCACTCCCGAGGGGAGGCGTTGCGACAGTGCCGAACACTGAGCTCTGGGCTCCCTGAGGTTGGTACGGCCATGGGCTGCCCTCAGTTGTTTATCACCAGCACGGAGCATAGTGCTTCCGTATGTGTACGGGCATAGCCGCTCCTCAGCAGTGTCGTCAGCCAGCACGGAGCATGGTGCTTCCACTGGTGCGTGGGAGGGGGGCTCCCCTCCGGGAGGAGCCCCCAGGGCGTGTACAGCCCCGCCCTGACACGTGGCCGGTACGGTAGGGCTAGGAGAGGTGTATCTGGGCACCCGTGAGCCAGCGCGGGACTCACGAGGCCCTACCCCGAGGCGGGTTGCGCCTGGCTCTGGGCCTTTATCAACGGTGTGTTCCTACAAGGTGGTTAGAATGCAAATGCTCTACGTCCTCAGGTCCCGTCCCTCAAGCAAGCTCAGCCCCTACTGGTATGCCAGATCGCGATGCCGTGGGTCAAGGCCAGGGGGTGAGGGCTGGAGAGCCACTAAGAGCCCATGAGTCACGATGCTCAGGCACCCCCCTTTTAATGTGCAAGCGTGTTGCTTGAGAGTGGAGAGGTCCATGATAAGCAGCAGATGGTAACCATGGGAATTAGGTTAAGCGCGGAGGAGCAAATCCATTTCACATAGATGCGGAAAAAGCAAACGCCACTGGGTCAGGCCCGAGAAGCTTGGGGATAATGCAGCCCGAGGGGTGCCCCCCAACAAGGTAGGTAAAGAGCATAAGCAAAACGGATACATGCCGCAGGGACGGACCCACGTGACCTAGGAATGATGCAGCCCTGTGGGCGCTCCCAACTAAAAATGGAACATTCAAAGATGTCACCTGATACCATTGGAGATGAAGTGATGCTGAACTAGCGGACGACGCGCGGTGAGGAAGCTAATCCTCACGAGCTCTGGGGACTAGGAGCCTCGGGAGGCTCCGGGGGCACAGGTGGATCTTCGAGGACCATCTCCATCTCCGCCAGGACCGCGTGATGCCTGACCTCCTGAGCCTCCAGAATGCTCCTCAGCAGGCGCTGATGAGTGGCGATCGCGTTCGGCAGGCCGAAAGGCATGCAGACATAGCTGTGAGGTGGACCCTCACAACGCCCCACGCGCGAAGGCCAGAGGCGCTCCTGAGACGCGGCTCGGTTGAGCCCTGGTACGTCAATGCAGACGCGCAGCCCACCATCCTCGCCTGGATGTGGGGCTACGACGGGCAAGCGGCGGCTGCCGCGCATGACTCTTGACTCCTGTAGCTCCTGAGTGTTTCTCGCGATGAACTCCTGGGGGTTTGGCCCACCTTGCCTCATACCTTCTTGAGGGAAACGCGCCTTGAAGCACGCCTCCAAGTGGTGCCCGAGCGCCTCCCTCGTGACCTTGGCAAAGTCGGTGGCTCTCCAATAAAGAGCCCCCGAGCCCTGTGCGAGGAGGGCGCCGGGCGCGCCTTCCTATGCGACAGAGGGTGGCGCCCCCTGAACGGGCGTGAATCCTAACGCGACGCCTTCGTAGGCACCCGCTTCCTGATGGCTTGGGCCAGGCGAAGCCTTCTTCTTCTTGGGGACCGCCTCGGGAAGTCTTCCGCTCCTGTGATCTGGGTCTTCGATTGTCGCGGCTTGGAAAGCACGCTCAAGAGAACACACTGCATCCCTTTCCTCACAAGGCACTATGATGACTCCACCGCTTCCTGGCATCTTGAGGACATTCTAGCCATGGTGAGTCACTGCCATGAACTTGGCCAGGGCTGGGTACCCGAGGATGGCATTTTTGTATGGCAAGCAAATGTGGGTGACGTCGAAGTCGATGAGCTTGGTGCGGTAGTTGTTGCGCTGCCCAAAGGTGATTGGAAGGCGAACCTGCCCTATCGAAACAGTGGAACCATCAGTGACTCCTGAGAAAGGCTTGGTCTGCTGAAGCTGATCATATGGCACTTGGAGATTGTTGAATGTCTCGACGGACAGGACGTTGAGTCCTGCTCCGCCATCGATGAGGGTCCCGGTGACTTGCACATTGCTGATGATTGAGGAGCAAAGCATCGGGAGGACTCCGGCCGTTGCTGCGCACTTGAGCTGATTCGCTGAGCTGAACGTGATAGCGCACGCAGACCACCTGAGAGGGCGCGTGGCCTCAAGCTTGGGGAGGACTGCATTCACCTCGCGAGCAAACTGCTTGAAGATGCGCTGTGAGGCTGGGGCCTGGGCGCCGCCCAGGATGCAAGCGATTGCACGCGGCTCCTGGAAGCCCCCAGCCCCCTCGTCCTGATGTTGGTCCTCGTTCCTCCTTGGCGGTGGTGGCAGAGGAGGGAGGCCTGCGTTGCTGTGCGGGCGATCCTCACGAGGCTGATCCCTCCAACCTCCCTCGTGAGGCTGGTCCTGCCAATGGTCCTCGCGAGGTCGGTCACGCCACCCTTGGCAAGGGCCACGGTCTTCCCATCGTCCTCCACCTCTTCCTCCTCCTCGTCCATAGCCCCGGTCATTGCGCTTGGGGCGTCAGCCGATACGCCCATCTTGCACGGCCCTGAGCTCTTGGCATTCGTTGGTGTTGTGGGTGTGGAGGTCGTGGTACAGGCAGTACCGGCTACCCTTGGATGACTCAGGCTGATCCCTGCCTTGCTTGGTGTCTGGCTTTGCTATGAGCACAGCAGCTCCCTTATGCTTCACGTCCTTGACCTTGGGATTCTTCTCTTCTGGATTGGCAGCCGGCAGCTCGAGGAGGGAGAGGCGCCCTTCCTCAGCCCTGGCACACTTGGTTGCCATGTTGAACAGCTCCAGGGATGTGCACAGGTCTTCATGGATTGCTAGCTCCTCTTTCATCTTGATGTCATGCACGCCATCGGAGAAGGTTGAGATGATGGCTTCCTCAGTCACCCTGGGGATATTGAGGCTTTGAAGCGCTGGATGTACTTCTGCAGGGCTCTCCTGGCTGCTGCTTGATGCGGCGCAGGTCACTCATGGCCGGGGGCCGGTCGCGAGTTCCCTAGAAGTTGGCGATGAAGCGAGTACGCATCGCGTCCCAGGAGGAGATCGTGCCGGGAGCCAGGTGCGGGCACCGTCCTTGAGCGCCATGGGAAACCAACTCACAATGGCCTTTTCATCCCTGTTGGCGGCTTCGATGCCCAGCTCGTAGAGCTGTAGGAACTCCGCGGGGTCTAGTGTCGTCGTAGCGAGGGGGCAGGTCAGGCTTGAACTTGCCTGGCCATGCGACACTGCGTAGCACGGGGGTGAAGGCGCGGCAGCCTGCAGTGGCCACCGGAGCTCTCTGCTGATGCTGGGCTTGCTCCTGGAAATTCCTACACGCCGCCGCTTGGAGCAGCGCGGGGTCTTGACACGGTGGTGCAGGGATGCGGTCATGGCGCACCGGTGCTGGGAGCACGCGCGCACCTTCTTGGGGACGAGGGATTTCTTGGCAGCTCCTTTCTTGTCGCGCGGGCGCCGAACATGGAGGGTCTCGTCCTGGGGCCGCGCGCCTTGGAGCCAGGGCGCCTTCTTGGGGAGGAGGTGGCGGAGGCACCTCCTGATCCCCACCTCCTGCGCATGATGGAGGGCGAGGCAGCGAGAGAGATGGCAAAGGAGGACCCCCTGCGGCGCTGACGAGCTTGGTGATGCGGGCGAGCCAGTCCTCGTAGAGATCGTCGACGGGACGGTAATGCAGGAGCTCACGCGCCAGGAGCAGCACAGCGTGCGTGTCCGTGGGGGCGCGACGGGCGTGGGATGACGAGCCGGCTGGAGTCAGCGACGGGGTGGCGGTGCGGCCTTCCCGCCGCACCGAAGGATGCAGGGACGAGGCCTGCTGCTTGTTCCCCGCCGTGCCGGTGGCGGCATTGGCGGTAGGCGATGGGGAACGACGGGGGCGACCGCCGACGGGCGCCGTCTGGGCGACGCGGGTGGCGAGAGCAGCCCGACGCTCGGCGCGAGCCCGACGAGCGTCAGCCATGGATACAACGGAAGATCACACGCGACTAGCGGAAGAAAGATTCCGGCGCACCCCTACCTAGCGCGCCAAATGTCGGATTTCGGGTTCCGGCAGACCCTTGAGGTTCGAACTCTGGGGTGAGCACGAAGATCTTCCCCCTACCAGCTCACGTTTCAAAGGCTCGCAAGGAATCTAAGCTAGAAAGAAGAACACACAAGGGACACGAGGTTTATACTAGTTCAGGCCACCATTGTGGTGTAATACCCTACTCCAGTGTGTGTGTGGTGGATTGCCTCAGGGGCTGATGAACAATACAATGGGAGAACAGCCTCGCGAGGGGCTGTTCTTGAGCTGGTGCGATGAACTGCTTGGAGGAGTTCAGTCGCCTCTCTCTAGTCTATGCGTAATCATGATCCTCTCTTTTCTACGGTGGTGGCTAGCTCTATTTATAGAGGGAGGCCCTGGGCCTCTTCCCAAATAATGAGTGGGAAGGGCGCCAACATTTGGCCATTTTGAAGGGGAACATCTAGTACACTTATCCTGACTAAAGTTGGTCTACGGCTGCCAAAGGCTCTGACGATGACGCCGTCCTGGGCTCCATGATGACCTCCATCCTGACGTTCAGTTGGTCTTGGTCTTGTTGCACCGAAACAGTAACCTTTGCCTGATGCCTTGGCCTGTGCTTTCCCCCTTTGCACCAAAGGGGAAACAAGGACACTGCATAGGCTGGCGCCCGCCTGGTGCCCGCCTGGTCTCGATTGTCATGGCTTGCGTCACGGGCTCCTGCGAGGTGCCCTGCCTTGATCTCTCCGCCTCCTCGCAAGCCTGCCTGATGAGGCTGCTCCCGAGGAAGCCTCCTATTGTCCGCCCCACGAGGCTTGGCCCCTCGCGAGGGTCTTGAGCTTGAGCTGATGAAGCTGGGCTGCACTGGGCCCCCACTTGAGCCATGCCGCAGGCCGCAAGCAGGCAAGTCTGGGGACCCCCGTTCCCAGAACGCCGACATGTTCAAACTGAACACACTAGTAGCAGGGAAGCACTTCACGTGTAGTTTGGGCCACTCGAGTACTAGTAGCAGAGAAACAGTGATGTAAATAAGCAGTCGATCGACAAGGAACACACTAGCAGATAGCAACTAGAGTAGTAGTGCCCAGAGCAACAACACAAACTAAATCCAGGGTAGCAACTCGTGTAGCTGCAGTAGCCCGTGTACCAGCATCAACAGTGTGAGCGAGAGCAAGAGCAGAGCAGTAGCACGAGCGAGAGGAAGAGGAGAGCAACATCACGAGCGAGCGAGAGCTAGATCAGCACCAGCAACTCCAGCTGATATGGCCGCCACCACAGAGGGAGCATCGCACTGGGGGAGAGCCATCATGGAGGATGTCGCCGGAGGCACAGGCGTCGAGGTAGCCATGCCATGGGGTAGCGGGATCGAGCACCAGCAACGCCGAGAGGTTGAGTTAAGAAGAAGGTGCAATCCAATGAGTGTACAACCTATTTGGCGGTGCTGATGTCTACTACGCAACCTTCTTCTTATAGACATTGTTGGGCCTCCAAGTGCAGAGGTTTGTAGGACAGTAACAAATTTCCCTCAAGTGGATGACCTAAGGTTTATCAATCCGTGGGAGGCGTAGGATGAAGATGGTCTCTCTCAAACAACCCTGCAACCAAATAACAAAGAGTCTCTTGTGTCCCAAACACATCCAATACAATGGTAAATTGTATAGGTGCACTAGTTCGACAAAGAGATTATAGTAACCAGACCTCAAACAGTCTGATCTCTGTGCATCAGGGTCATCCCTGGATCACTAATGCTGACACACACAATACTCGAGGATTTATAACAGAGTTTCAATCACACACTTATTACATCGAATGTCTCAGAAGAGAACTTATTACAATAATATGGCTTAAGGCCATCTAAAATCGATAACAACGGAAGGCTTGGAAGATAAAGTGAGTCCATCAACTCCAACGGCATAGCTGAGTGAAAGACAACCACCTATGGCACCTTACTCGTCGTCTGAAAAGTCTGCAACATGAAACGTTGCAGCCCGAAATGGGTCAGCACATGGAATATGCTGGCAATGTAACACATAGAGTAATGAACAGAATATTTGCTATCACTACATGCATATATGGCCGATGGAAAGCTCTATGGTTACAATTTTGCATAAAGCCAATTTTTCCCTACAACTAAGGGATAAATTTTATTTAACTATCATGGTGGTTGTTAAACATTGAGAAGGTTCCTCCAACTCAATCCCAATTAAGCATCATCATTAAACCCAATCAAGTTATATTTAGAGTGATGAGATCAACATGATAATCCAAGAAGTAGATACTCAAAACGTCCATAACCGGGGACACGGCTAACCATGATTAGTTCGTACACTCTGCAGAGGTTTGCGCACTTTTTCCCACAAGACTCGAATACATCCATGGTCGGAGAAACGAGACACAGTCTTTCTGAAACAATAACTCTTTACTCTGGGTTGACAGTTACACCTACTTTCCCCTACATCTGCTAGCCCACCACTAAAATAGGTCTTGCAACATACTCAACTATGCTAGAGCCCATAATAGCTTGTGACTGCACACGGAAGTTTCTAGCATGAATAATCTTATGATCCCTTTGAGCCTGGGTGGCAGACCGTAGGATGATCACACGGGTACTCCGGGATATCCTAGGACAACACTGGATTCTCCAGGTGCCCTGACAACCACCTGGTACTCCAAAGTGCCTCAAGCAATCCACCCAGATGTGTATTAAAGTAGCCACCTTAAGTTAACCATTAAAAATAACTCTCACATCTGTCATGAATCACTTAAACAAAACCACATCTACGAGCATAGCATAGCAATAAGCAATGTAGAAGTAACTCCCAAAGGTTAGATAATAAACAAGGTAATAGGTTCTACCTCATCATCTACTTCCCAAAACCCACATGTTAAACAGATCCTAACCATGCAATTGTTTGAGGGTTGATCTAATGCAGTAAAACTGGGTAGTAAAGAGGTATGATCAAAGTGTTACTTGCCTTGCTGATGATCCGGCGAAACCTAGAGACTCGTAGTAGCATGCTTCGCACTCCATGTACTCTATCGCAAACAAACAAGCATACAATAAGCGCTCAACTATAAGCATGGGTAAAACTCAAATAAGGGAATCTAACCAGAAAGTTCAACTTAAGAACTCCAATTTGCAAAAAGAATCAAATTAAACGAAGCAACGAAACTCAAACGGCAAAAGAAACAAGATCCGATTACTAATATGGATTAAAGTCAAATTTTACAGTACCAAAATCTTGTTCAGTCAAATTTTACAGTACCAAAATCTTGTTCAAGTTGATTAAATAGAAAGAGGGCTCCGAGACGAAGATCTAGGCGCTTGAATCGCCTGATTCCGATAAACGAGCGAAAAGATAAACTAAAACGAAGATCTGGGTAGAAATCGCGATCGAAACTAATCGCGGAAAACCCTAGAAAAAGAAAAACTGACGAACAGGCTAACAAATGAACGTTCGCTGTCTGCGGCTAACGGGTGAACACCGTTCGTTAAAATGAACGTACGGACGAACGTCCACTATTTAACTAAACCGAGAAAATAAAACCGATCTAATAAAAAAATGAAAACTAGGGTTTACGAAATAAAACCGATCAGTTTTAAAAATACGGCAGCTACCTCATGGAACATGGCGGCGGCGGCGGGCAACTCCGGTGACGGCGGCTCCGATGACGGCAGCGGGGTCAGCGGCGCGGGCTGCGTCCGGCGGCGGCGGGCAGCGGGGTCGGCGGCTGGCACGGGCGGCGGCGGCTGGCGCGGGCGGCGGCGGCGGCGGGGTGGCTAGGGTTAGGGTTTTAGGCGGCGGTGGCGGGTTGGGTTGGCGGTGGGCTGCAAGGTCGGGGTGGGGCGGCTTATAAGGCCCAGGGCGGCGGGAGTCCGGGTCGCCCACGGCCCGTAGGTCGGTTTGATTTGTTTTTAAATATTTCGACGCGCAGAAAAACAATTAAAAGAAATACTAAATGGACTCCAAAAATCCTGAAATAAAATTTCCCCGTCCTCTAAAAATATAGCGGACAAGGTGAACATTTATTTGGGCCTCTAATGCAATTTTGAAAAAACGCATTTTTTCCTAATTCAAATAAAATAGCGATAAAACTCCGAATAAAATCCTTATTTGATTTTAATATTTAACTTCCAATATTTCTTTATTTTGGGGAAGCCATTTTATGCCCTCTCTTTATTTTTATATATGAAATATTCGGAGAGAAAAATTATTAAAACCAAATGATCCTCTTTTCAAAATTTGAGAAAACTCAAACATGAAAATAACGAAATCCCCAACTCTCTCCATGGGTCATTGAGTTGCGTAGAAATTTCTAGGATCAACCAAAATGCAATAAAATATGATATGCAATGATGATCTAATGTATAACATTCCAAATTGAAAATTTGGGATGTTACAAACCTACCCCCCTTAAGATGAATCTCGCCCTCGAGATTTGGGTTTGCTAGAAAATAGGTGCGGGTGGTCCTTCCGTAGGTCTTCCTCTCATTCCCAGGTGGCTTCTGGTGGCTCCACTGAACTTTGCAAAACTTGATAACCTTGCTGCGGGTGACTCAGCTGGCAAACTCGAGAATCTTCACTGGTTTCTCCTCGTAGGTCAAATCGCTATCCAACTGAATCGCTTCCAGCGGCACTGTATCTCTCAGAGGGATATCGGCCATCTCCGCGTGGCACTTCTTCAACAGGGAAACGTGAAACACATCTTGAACTCCTGACAATCCTTTGGGCAACTCCAACTGGTAAGCAACTTCTCCCATACGTTCCAAAACTTTGTATGGTCCCACAAAATGTGGTGCTAACTTTCCGTTAACTCCAATCGCTTAATTCCTCGAAGTGGGGACACATAAAGATACACTCTGTCTCCGACTTTGTAAATTGTCTCTTTGCGTTTAGAATCCGCATAGCTCTTCTACCTGGACTAGGCTACCTTGAGTCTATCATGAATCAACTTAACCTTCTCTTCAGACTCCTTTATCAAATCTGGTCCAAAAAACTGACGGTCTCCAACTTCATCCCATAACAACGGTGTCTTGCACCTCCTTCCGTACAAAGCTTCGAAAAGGGCCATCTTCAAACTGGCTTGATAGCTGTTGCTATAAGAGAACTCTGCATATGGCAAATTGTCATCCCAACTGGATCCATAATCTAGCGCACAAGCTCTCAACATGTCCTCCAAAATCTGATTGACTCTCTTGGTCTGTCCATCTATCTGTGGAGAAAGGTTGTACTGAATTCTAGCCTGGTACCCAAAGTCTCATGCAACTGATTCCAGAACTTTGAGGTAAACTAGGTTCCTCTATCTGATACAATGGTCCTCGGAACTCCATGCAGACATACGATCCTGGTCATGTATATCTTTGCCAACTTAGCACTGGTGTAAGTGGTCTGCACTGGGATGAAGTGTGCTACTTTCGTCAACCGATCGACTACAACCCATATCGAGTCATATCCTGAACGAGTCTTGGGCAATCCCGTGATAAAAACCATGCCTAGCTTATCCCACTTCCATTCGGGTATCGGCAATGGCTGTAGCAATCCTGCTGGCTTCTAATGCTTTGCCTTCACTCTCTGGAACTTGAGCACAACTTTCCTTTCCATCATTCTCACGAAAAATATTAAAAAGATTAAGCGTATGAGGCAAACTCAATTCCATTTTTTTGTAGTTTTCTTTTATATACTAAACTAGCGATAAAACAAGAAATAAAAAGGTTCAATTGAAATATCTAAAGATATACCTTCAAGCACTCACCTCCCCGGAAATGGCGCCAGAAAAGAGCTTGATGTCTACTACGCAACCTTCTTCTTGTAGACGTTGTTGGGCCTCCAAGTGCAGAGGTTTGTAGGATAGTAGCAAATTTCCCTAAAGTGGATGACCTAAGGTTTATCAATCTGTGGGAGGCGTAGGATGAAGATGGTCTCTCTCAAACAACCCTGCAACCAAATAAGAAAGAGTCTCTTGTGTCCCCAACACAACCAATACAATGGTAAATTGTATAGGTGCACTAGTTCGGCGAAGAGATGGTGATACAAGTGCAATATGGATGATAGATATAAGTTTTTGTAATCTGAAAATATAAAAACAGCAATGTAGCAAGTGGTAAAAGTGAGCGTAAACGGTATTGCAATGGTAGGAAACAAGGCCTAGGGTTCATACTTTCACTAGTGCAAGCTCTCTCAACAATAATAACATATCTGGATCATATAACTATCCCTCAACATGAAAAAAAGAGTCACTCCAAAGTCACTAATAGTGGAGAACAAACAAAGACATTATTGTAGGGTACGAAACCACCTCAAAGTTATCCTTTCTGATCGATCTATTCAAGAGTCCGTAGTAAAATAACACGAAGCTATTCTTTCCGTTCGATCTATCATGGAGTTCGTACTAGAATAACACCTTAAGACACAAATCAACCAAAACCATAATGTCACCTAGATACTCCAATGTCACCTCAAGTATCCGTGGGCATGATTATACGATATGCATCACACAATCTCAGATTCATCTATTCAACCAACACAAAGTACTTCAAAGAGTGCCCCAAAGTTTCTACCGGAGAGTCAAGACAAAAACGTGTGCCAACCCCTATGCATAAGTTCATTGAACCCGCAAGTTGATCACCAAAACATACATCAAGTAGATCACGTGAATATCCCATTGTCACCACAGATAAGCACGACAAAACATACATCAAGTGTTCTCAAATCCTTAAAGACTCAATCCAACAAGACAACTTCAAGGGGAAAACTCAATTCATCACAAGAGATTAGAGGGGGAGAAACATCATAAGATCCAACTATAATAGCAAAGCTCGCGATACATCAAGATCATGCCAAATCAAGAACACGAGAAAGAGAGATCAAACACATAGCTACTGGTACATATCCTCAGCCCTGATGGTGAACTACTCCCTCCTCGTCATGGAGAGCGCCGGGATGATGAAGATGGCCACCGGTGAGGGATCCCCTCCTCCGGCAGTGTGCCGGAATAGGGTCCCGATTGGTTTTTGGTGGCTACAGAGGCTTGCGGCGGCAGAACTCCCGATCTATTGTGCTCCTCGATGTTTTTAGGGTATATGGACATATATAGGCGAAAGAAGTCGGTCAGGGGAGCCACGAGGGGCCCACGAGGGTGGGGGCGCACCCAGGGGGTAGGGCACGCCTACCTTCCTCGTGGCTTCCTCGTTGGTTCCCTTACGTGCACTCCAAGTCTCCTGGATTGCTTCCGTTCAAAAAATAACTCTCCTGAAGGTTTCATTCCGTTTGGACTCCCTTTGATATTCCTTTTCTTCGAAACACTGAAATAGGCAAGAAAACAGCAATTTGGTCTGGGCCTCTGGTTAATAGGTTAGTCCCAAAAATGATATAAAAGTGTAAAATAAATCCCATAAACATCAAATAATAATATAATAGCATGGAACAATCAAAAATTATAGATACGTTGGAGACGTATCAAGCATCCCCAAGCTTAATTCTTGCCCGTCCTCGAGTAGGTGAATGATAAAAACAAAACTTTTGATGTGGAATGCTACCTAGCATAATCCTTAATGTAGTTTTCTTTAATGTGGCATGAATGTTCAGATCCAAATGATTCAAAATAAAAGTTCATATTAACATAAGAAATAGTAATACTTCAAGCATACTAACGAAGCAATCATGTCTTCTCAAAATACCATGGCTAAAGAAAGTTCATCCCTACAAAATCATATAGTTTGGTCATGCTCCATTTTCGTCACACAAGAATGCTCTCATCTTGTACACCACCGATGACAAGCCAAGAAATTGTTTCATACTTAAGTAATCTCAAACTTTTTCAACTTTGACGCAATACATGAGCGTGAGCCATGGATATAGCACTATGGGTGGAATAGAATATGATGATGGAGGTTGTGTGGAGAAGACAAAAAAAGGAAGAAAGTCTCATGTTAACGAGGCTAATCAACGGGCTATGGAGATGCCCATCAATTGATGTCAACATGAGGAGTAGGGATTGCCATGCAACGGATGCACTAGAGCTATAAATGTATGAAAGCTCATCAAAAGAAACTAGTGGGTGTGCATCCAACTTGCTTGCTAACGAAGACCTAGGGCATTTTGAGGAAGCCCATCGTTGGAATATACAAGCCAAGTTCTATAATGAAAAATTCCCACTAGTATATGAAAGTGATAACAAATGAGACTCTCTATATGAAGAACATGGTGCTACTTTGAAGCACAAGTGTGGAAAAAGATAGTATCATTGTCCCCCCCCCCCTTTGCCTTTTTTGATTTGGCCTTTCATTTATTTATTTATTTGGCCTTTCTTTTTTTTATCTTGCCTTTCTCTTTTTTAAGGGACAATGCTCTAATAATGATGATCATCACACTTCTATTTATTTACAACTCATGAGTTACAACTCAAAACTAGAACAAGATATGACTCTCTATGAATGCCTCCAGCGGTGTAGCGGGATGGGCAATGAATCAAGAGTGACATGTATGAAAAATTATGAAGGTGGCTTTGCCACAATACGATGTCAACTACATGATCATGCAAGGCAATATGACAATGATGATGCGTGTCATGATAAACAGAATGATGGAAAGTTGCATGGCAATATATCTCGGAATGGCTATGGAAATGCCATAATAGGTAGGTATGGTGGCTGTTTTGAGGAAGATATAAGGAGGTTTATGTTTGATAGAGCGTATCGTATCACGGGGTTTGGATGCACCGGTGAAGTTTGCACCAACTCTCAAGGTGAGAAAGGGCAATGCACGATATCAAAGAAGCTAGCAAAGATGGAAGGGTAAGAGTGCGTATAATCCATGGACTCACATTAGTCATAAAGAACTCATATACTTATTGCAAAAATCTACAAGTCATCAAAAACCAAGCACTACGCGCATGCTCCTAGGGGGATAGATTGGTAGGAAAAGACCATCGCTCTTCCCCGACCGCCACCCATAAGGATGACAATCTAAGACCACCTCATGTTTCAAATTTGTTACATAACGGTTACCATACGTGCATGCTACGGGACTTGCCAACTTCAACACAAGTATTCTTTAAATTCACAATTACCCAACTAGCATGACTCTAATATCACCACCTCTATATCTCAAAACAATTATAAAGCATCAAATTGATCATAGCATCCAATTCACTTTCTATGAAAGTTTTAATTGTACCCAACTTGGATGCCCATCATTCTAGGACCAATTTTATAACCATAGGAAATACCATGCTGTTCTAAAAGACTCTCAAAATAATATAAGTAAAGCATGATATATCAACAATTTCTACAAAATCAAACCACCGCCGTGCTCTAAAAGATATAAGTGAAGCACTAGAGCAAATGACAAACTACTCTGAAAGATATAAGTGAAGATCAATGAGTAGTCGAATAGTTATGTAACTATTGAAGACTTTCTAACATTTAAGAATTTCAGATCTTGGGATATTATCCAAACAGCAAGCAAAACAAAATAACGCTCCAAGCAAAACACATATCATGTGGTGAATAAAAATATAGCTCCAAGTAAAGTTACCGATGAACGGAGACGAAAGAGGGGATGCCATCCGGGGCATCCCCAAGCTTAGCCTCTTGGTCTTACTTGAATATTACCTTGGGGTGCCTTGGGCATCCCCAAGCTTAGGCTCTTGCCACTCCTTATTCCATAGTTAATCGAATCTTGACCCAAAACTTGAAAACTTCACAACACAAAACTCAACAGAAAACTCGCAAGCTCCGTTAGTATAAGAAAATAAAGCACCACTTAGGTACTGTTGTGAACTCATTCTAAATTAATATTGGTGTAATATCTACTGTATTCAAACTTCTACATGATTCATACCCTCCGATACTACTCATAGATTCATCAAAATAAGCAAGCAACACATAGAAAATAGAATCTGTCAAAAACAGAACAGTCTGTAGTAATCCGTATCAAACGTATACTTCTGGAACTCCAAAAATCCTACAAAATTAGTAAGTCCTAATAAATATGTGTACCAATCCAGATAAAAAGGAATCAGATCAAAATCACGTTTATGTGAATTATAAAAACTAATTTACTGGGTGCAAAAGTTTCTGATTTTCAGCAGGATCAGCACAACTATCACCGTAAGCTATCCTAAAGGTCTTACTTGGCACTTTATTGAAAAAAAGCTATAAAACATAATTACTACAGTATAAGAATCATGTGGACACACAAAAACAGTAAGGATAAATATTGGGTTGTCTCCCAACAAGCGCTTTTCTTTAATGCCTTTCTAGCTAGGCATGATGATCACAATGATGCTCACATAAAAGATAAGAATTGAAACATAACGGGAGCATCATGAAGCATATGACTAGCACATTTAAGCCTGACACACTTCCTATGCATAGGTATTTTGTGAGCAAACAACTTATGGGAACAATAATCAACTAGCATAGGAAGGCTAACCAAGCACAACTTCAAAATTTTAAGCACATAGAGAGGAGACTTGATATTATTGCAATTCCTACAAGCATATGTTCCTCCCTCATAATTATTTTCAGTAGAATCATGAATGAATTCAACAATATAACCAGCACCTAAAGCATTATTTTCATGATCTACTTGCATAGAAAATTTACTACTCTCCACATAAGCAAAATTCTTCTCATTCGAAATAGTGGGAGTATTATAAGAGACTCGAATACTATAAATTGTTTCCACATTAAAAGAGTAATGTTCAGAAAAGGTAATCATAATCACGACAAGTTCTATAAATATAATCATCACTACTCTTTATAGCATAAGTTTCATCACAATAATCATCATAAATAGGAGGCATGCTATCATCATAACAAATTTGCATATCAAAACTTGGGAGGCTAAAATATCATCTTCATTAAACATAACATCCCCAAGCTTGGGACAAACATTAATTTCAGAAAATATATTCTCAAATATGTCATTCTCATCAAACATAGCTTCCCTAAGCTTGGGCCTTTTAATATCATAAGCATAATCACTATCATCATTAATCGTATGGATAGCACCAATAGTATAGCAATTATCATCATCACAATGAGTAATAGGAGAAACATCATTCGGGAGGGATACCTTTTTGCCTTTGCTTCTCCGTCTTTTCTCTTTCTTATTCACACCATGTGTGGGTTTAACCCTCTTTTTGGAGCTCCTTATTAATGAGATTGGTTGAATAGAAGGCTCCTCCTCGTTACCTGATTCATCATAAGAAATAATAGGAGGATAATGGGAAGTCTCTTCCCTTTCATTAGTATTCTCTTCATCTTCTATTTGCTTTCTTTTCTTTATGTAATTGGCAATATAAGGATTTTCAATGCAATTCACCGCACAATTCATATAAATTTCTTCTAGATCAATATCAAGGAATTGCTTAAGGTTATATTCTGGAATATGCTTAGTTAAACGTTTCAATTCTTAATAACCCAAAAGCAAACTAAGTTCATTATGATGTGCAAGGGAAATCAAGTCATCATAATTTTTGGACACGATTCGATCATGAAACAATTTGCATCGGAGATTTAAATGACCATGTTCATTACAAAGTTCACAAGTACGGTAAAGATATTTTAAATTTTCAGCACTCCTATCTAGCCTTTCTTGCAAACATTTAGTTTCTAAATACTTATGCCTCTTGCAAAATCTATCTTATCTATTTGGTGTGTACTTGCAAACCCAATGCACTCCACAAAAATTGACATGTTTATAACAGACAGTTTCATCATAACTAGTGCAATCATCATTAGTACTATGATATTCAAAGAGTTCATACTAACAACATTGCAATCATGCTCATCATTTAAAGATTTAGTACAAAACATTTTATAGACTTCTTCTTCTAGCACTTGAGCACAACTTTACTTTCCGTCATTCTCACGAAAAATATTAAAAAGATGAAGCGTATGAGGCAAACTCAATTCCATTTTTTTGTAGTTTTCTTTTATATACTAAACTAGTGATAAAACAAGAAACAAAAAGATTCGATTTCAAGATCTAAAGATATACCTTCAAGCACTCACCTCCCCAGCAACGGCGCCAGAAAAGAGCTTGATGTCTACTACGCAACCTTCTTCTTATAGACGTTGTTGGGTCTCCAAGTGCAGAGGTTTGTAGGACAGTAGCAAATTTCCCTCAAGTGGATGACCTAAGGTTTATCAATCCATGGGAGGCATAGGATGAAGATGGTCTCTCTCAAACAACCCTGCAACCAAATAAGAAAGAGTCTCTTGTGTCCCCAACACACCCAATACAATGGTAAATTGTATAGGTGCACTAGTTCGGCGAAGAGATGGTGATACAAGTGCAATATGGATGATAGATATAAGTTTTTGTAATATGAAAATATAAAAACAGCAAGGTAGCAAGTGGTAAAAGTGAGCGTAAACGGTATTGCAATGGTAGGAAACAAGGCCTAGGGTTCATACTTTCACTAGTGCAAGTTCTCTCAACAATAATAACATATCTGGATCATATAACTATCCCTCAACATGCAACAAAGAGTCACTCCAAAGTCACTAATAGTGGAGAACAAACGAAGAGATTATTGTAGGGTACGAAACCACCTCAAAGTTATCCCTTTTGATCGATCTATTCAAGAGTCCGTATGTAGCGACCAGACCTCAAACAGTCTGATCTCTGTGCATCGGTGTCATCCCTGGATCGGTAATGCTGACACACACAGTACTTGAAGGATTTATAACAGAGTAGCAATCACACACTTATTACATCGAATGTCTCAAAAGAGAACTTATTACAATAAATATAGCTTAAGGCCATCTAATAACGATAACAGCGGAAGGCTTGGAAGATAAGCGAGTCCATCAAGCTGATGTGCGGCAAAACGCACCTTCTCTGCATCTGTGCATCCTGCAGTGGTCAACTCCCTTCCCATCTTGCAGAGCCAATCATCTGCAACTATCGGCTCGGTGCTACTGGAGAACACCGGCGGATTTGGCCTCAAGAAACGGGCTAAGTGATCAACAGGTGGTGGTGGTGGTGGGTTGTTGTTGTTGTTGTTCCCCTGATTCTGATTCTGGACTAGTATCTGCATCAATGCTTTCTGCTGCTGGATCAACTGGGTGAGTTCTGGTGGGAAAGCAAATCCATTGTCACGTCTCGGAGGCATGTGAGGGTTTAGAAAAGATGAGAATATAGAATAGAATGAGGTCTAGAGAGAAAACACTACCCATATGCACATGAGACAAAAGCAAACAATATCACTTCAATCAATTCAAACAAGGGCATACAACGGTCTAGCTATCGTTACAAAAGTGCTCGGACTATACTATATACATGGGGGAATACTACTACTGTTATGGTGGTCGACTAGAAAAACTGCTCGGTCGAAGACTCCATGATATCTGCTCCAGCTTCATCAACAAAGTCATCATCACTATCGTCTGGGTCCGAGTCGGTGTCGTCGATGGTGATGTAGTTCTCCGGGCAAGTGCAATCATCGTCTTCTCCTCCAGTCGCGGGAAATCCCATGAATACCTTTAGCTTCTTCTTCAGATCATCATTCTTCTCCACGAGTGTCGCTATTTCCTCCTCATATCCGTCGCGTGTAGACTTGAGTTCTTCCTCCAGCTCCGTGATCTTGGTCATAGCCTTCTTCAGATCTATCATGCCTACGCAAATCTGGTTCTCTTGGCGGCATATGTGCTGGTTTAACTCCTGGATGAAAGCTGCAATTGATCTATCCTTCCAGGTGCTGATCATCTCCCACTGCTCATCTCGGCGCCCACAAATCTGGTAGATAGTATCCTTGAGATCCTTGTGGTAAACTTCTCCAATGCGTCCCATGGTGATGTGAGCTGCCATTCTCTTTCCTAGACTCCGGGTTGGTGCATCAAAGGAAAACTCTATGGGCTCATTGACGGGCATGGACGTCCTTCCGGGAACTTGAACTTGAATCATCCAGCGCTCCTCTTCAGGTAAAGTGGCGATGTAGGTCCCGGTGAAGCTTGGTACTCCGATGTTCAGATATCTAGTGACTTCCTTCAAGTGGCGTCCAAAGGGTGTATCTTCATCCGGTTGCGTGAACTTGTTCCTTGCATCCGCCATCCTAAAAGAGTAGAAAAGATGAGGAGTCAGAATGAGAAGAGAGAGTAGTGATCTAGGGCTTTAGCTTAGTGGTCGTGTCCTACAGTCAGCGTGTGCTTTGATACCATCTTGTAGCGACCAGACCTCAAACAGTCTGATCTCTGTGCATCGGTGTCATCCCTGGATCGGTAATGCTGACACGCACAGTACTTGAAGGATTTATAACAGAGTAGCAATCACACACTTATTACATCGAATGTCTCAAAAGAGAACTTATTACAATAAATATGGCTTAAGGCCATCTAATAACGATAACAGTGAAAGGCTTGGAAGATAAGCAAGTCCATCAACTCCAACGGCATCACTGAGTATAAGATCACGACCTAAGGCACCTTACTCGTCGTCTGAAAAGTCTGCAACATGAACGTTGCAGCCCGAAAATGGGTCAGCACATGGAATATGCTGGCAATGTAACACATAGAGAGTAATGAACAGAATAATGCTATACTACATGCATATATGGCTGGTGGAAAGCTCTATGGTTACAGTTTTGCATAAAGCCATTTTTTCCCTACTGCAAAGGAATAAATTTTATTTAACTATCATGGTGGTTGTTAAACATTGAGAAGGGTACTCCAACTCAATCCCAATTAAGCATCATCATTAAACCCAACAAAATTAATTAAAAGTAACATGATGAGATTCACATGATAATCCAAGTACTAGATACTCCAAACGTCCATAACCGGGGACACGGCTAACCATGATTAGTTTATACACTCTGCAGAGGTTTGCGCACTTTTCCCCACAAGACTCGATCTCCTCCGCTTGATTTCTTGCACTACATGGTGTTTGAGAAACGGATGACCGAGACACAGTCTTTCAGAAGCATTAACTCTCTACTCCGGATAGACAGTACCAACCTACATCCCCTACATCTGCTAGTCTACCTCTTCAAGAGCTCATGCAACTTAATCAACTATGCTAGAGCCCATAGTAGCTTGCGGCTGCACACAGAAGTTTCTAGCATGAATAATCTCATGATCCCTTTGAGCCTGGGTGGCAGTCCATAGGACAATCACACGGTACCCCGGGATTTCCAAGAATACAGGCAACGCTGTGTTCCCCAGGTGCCTCAATCAACCCAGATGTGAATTTATGTTGCCACCTTAAGTAAACCATTAATTAACAATCTCACATCTGTCATGGATACACTCGCCCAATCCACGTCTACTAGCATAGCATGGCAATATAAACAAACGTAGAAGTCACTCCCCAAGGTTTGACAATAAACAGGTAATATGTTCTACCTCATCTACTTCCCAAAACCCACATATTAATCAGATCCTAATCATGCAATTGTTTGAGGATTTATCTAATGCAATAAAAGTGGGTAGTAAAGAGGTACGATCAAAGTGTTGCTTGCCTTGCTGATGATCCGTGAAACCTAGAGATTCGAAGTAGCAAGCGGCGCACTCCGGGTACTCTATCACAAACAAACAAGCATTCAATAAGCACTCATCTAATGCACAGGTAAAAACTCAAATAAGAGATCTAACCAGAAAGTTAAACTTAAGAACTCCGGTTTGCAAAAAGAATCAAATCAAACGAAGCAACGAAACTCAAACGGCAAAAGAAACAAGCTCCGTTTACTAATCTGGAAATAAGTCAAATTTTACAATAGCAAAAACTTGTTTGAGTTGGTTAAACGGAAAGAGGGTTTTGAGACGAAACTCTAGGCGCTTGAATCGCCTGATTCTGATACACGAGCGAAAAGTTATACTAAAACGAAAATCGGATCAGAGACGCGATCAGAAATAATCGCGGAAAAATCCGAGAAAAAGAAAAATGGACGAACAGGCTAACGAACAAACGTTCGCTGTGTGCAGCTAAACGACGAAAACTGTTCGTTAAAACAAATGTACGGACGAACGTCCGCTAAATAGACTAAACCAAAAAAATAAACCGAACCGGATCTAATAAAAAACGGATCTAGGGTTTTGAAAAAAACCGTACGGTTTTATAAGAAAAACCGGTGGCTACCTCGGGATGCGGGTCGACAGCGACGGCAGCGGCTATTCCGGCGAGGGGTCCGGTGGGGCGGCGGCAGGGCCCGGTGTCGAGGGGCAGCGGGGTCCGACGGCGTCGGCGCGGATCGGTGGCGGCGGCGGCAGCACGCGGTGGCGGCGGCGGCAGCGGCGGCGGTTAGGGTTAGGGTTTGGGTGGCGACAGCGGGTGGGCTGGGATGGTGGGCTGCGAGGTGGGGGCGGCTTATAAAGGCTCGGGGCGGGAGAGTCCGGGTCGCCCACGGGTCGTAGGTCGGTTAGCTTTTTTTTAAAAAAAATCATTACGTGCGGAAAACAAATAAAAGAAATACTAAACGGACTCCAAAAATCCCAAAATAAATTTTCCCCGAGTTCTAAAATCAAGCCGGAGAAGATGAACATTTATTTGGGGCCTAAATGCAATTTTGGAAAACGCGTATTTTTCCTAAGTTCAAATAAAATAGCAATAAACTCCAAAATAAAATCTTGTTTGATTTAATTATTAAATCCTCAATATTTCTTTATTTTGGGAAAGTCATTTTATTCCCTCTCTCATATTTTTATAATAGAAACAATTGAAGATAAAATAATTAAAATCAAATGATATTTTCAAAATTTGAGAAAACTCAAATACGAAAATAGCGAAATCCCCAACTCTCTCCGTGGGTCCTTGAGTTGCGTAGAATTTCTTGGATCAGACCAAAATGCAATAAAATATGATATGCAATGATGATCTAATGTATAACATTCCAAATTGAAAATTTGGGATGTTACATCGTAGTAAAATAACACGAAGCTATTCTTTCTGTTTGATCGATCATAGAGTTCGTAGTAGAATAACACCTTAAGACACAAATCAACCAAAAACCAAATGTCACCTAGATACTCCAATGTCACCTCAAATATCCGTGGGCATGATTATACGATATGCATCACACAATCTCAGGTTCATCTATTCAACCAACACAAAGTACTTCAAAGAGTGCCCCAAAGTTTCTACCGGAGAGTCAAGACAAAAACGTGTGCCAACCCCTAGGCATAAGTTCATTGAACCCGCAAGTTGATCACCAAAACATACATCAAGTAGATCATGTGAATATTCCATTGTCACCACAGATAAGCACGGCAAGACATACATCAAGTGTTCTCAAATCCTTAAAGATTCAATCCGACAAGACAACTTCAAGGGGAAAACTCAATTCAACACAAGAGAGTAGAGGGGGAGTTACATCATAAGATCCAACAATAATAGCAAAGCTCACGATACATCAAGATCGTGCCGAATCAAGAACACGAGAGAGAGAGAGAGAGATAGAGATATCAAACACATAGCTACTGGTACATACCCTCAGCCCCGAGGGTGAACTACTCCCTCCTCGTCATGGAGAGCGCCAGGATGATGAAGATGGCCACTGGTGAGGGATCCCCCCCTCCGGTAGGGTGCCGGAACAGGGTCCCGATTGGTTTTTGGTAGCTACAGAGGCTTGCGGCGGCAGAACTCCCGATCTATTGTGCTCCTTGTTGTTTTAGGGTATATGGACATATATAGGCGAAAGAAGTCGGTTAGGGGAGCCACGAGGGGCCCACGAGGGTGATGGCGCGCCCAGGGGGGTAGGGCGCGCCTCCCTGCCTCGCGGCTTCCTCGTTGCTTCCCTTACGTGCACTCCAAGTCTCCTGGATTGCTTCTGTTCAAAAAATAACTCTCCCGAAGGTTTCATTCCGTTTGGACTCCGTTTGATATTCCTTTTCTTCGAAACACTGAAATAGGCAAGAAAACAACAATTTGGGCTGGGCCTCTGGTTAATAGGTTAGTCCCAAAAATGATATAAAAGTATAAAGTAAAGCCCATAAACATCCAAAATAGATAACATAATAGCATGGAACAATCAAAAATTATAGATATGTTGGAGACGTATCAGGTGCCGAGTAGGCCTCGGCTTCGTCCGAGGAGTCGGTGAGGATGTTGCGGTTCTGGTGGAGTAGGTTAAGGCGGCGTTGTGGGGATGGAGCAGCCGCGATAGACGAGGCGATCGTTGGAGAGGCTCCTTGGAGGTGGGGGATGGAGCGGCTGAACTGGCGGGATGACGAGATCAACGACGGATCCTCATCCGGGGCGGTGTATGAGGGACGTCGAGCTGTTGCGGTGGTCGACGCCATCGGGGAAGAGGCTTCGGCTGGGCCGCGATTGGGTGGCGGACGGACGAGGGTGGAGTTTCGCGGCTGGAGCAGAGAGGTTATGGCGGCATGTGTTTTTGAATGGCAAAAAGGAGGTGATGGAGGGGGGAACCATGGCTTAGGGATGCGCTTGTTTAAAATGTAGGGTGTGTTACAAAAGTACCCCCACCAATTTGAACTAGTGGCCCTTCCGGCTCTGGGTTAGAATGGGGATTTCGCGTGTTGGGATTTCGCAGCAGGAGGGAGTTTTCGCGCTCATTGTAATTTTGCGATAGTAATGCGCGGGTTGAGAAGAGGAAGTTTTCGGAGCAAAAGAGACAAAGAGATATCTTGAAATTTTAGGATAACAAGGCGTGGGTTTAAATTTTGGGACAAGCCTAACATGTATCGTACCAAATCTATTCGCACTTCCCTTAACAACAACAAAAATCTATTCACACCACACAAGAGAGTCTTGTCCCGTTTTACTGTATGGATTATTACAAATGCCATCCAAAACTTTGAATCCATGTTGTGTCCAATTAAATTTTTTGCTAGCTGTATAATGCATGTAACTACTCAGATTTTAGTGCATTCTAAATGCATGTAACCTACTTAGATTTTAGTGAATTCATTTCTCTATTTGAGTAAGAATCTACAATCACGATTGTTGCCAGGTTAAACCATCATCTTGTATATTATCTTCACAACACAACCACATGATTACTATCAAGTTAGATATGCACTATGTGTACTATATGAACTTGAATTCAAAATTTTGAATCCACTTGAGGTTGATTCCAAATAATAGTACATTTCTTTTTTTTGTGGGAAAATAATAGTATATTTCAAGCGCTAGCTAGATCTTCATAACCTAAACTATGTTTCATATGTATAATGTGTTTATCACACAATGTATAGTGCCCTGCCTCCTACATTATGACAAGTATTTGACTATGAGCTGCAGAAGCCACACATTATCACAAATTCAAATAAATGTTAAATATATTATATATACTATAACATGTTTGTAGCCACACACTACTGCAGGATGCTGCTAACGCGACACTATGATCAGAGACCCTTCGATGAAACTGTGTGCGATGCAATAATCGCAAACGGTGGTGTGAAAAAACCGTAAAACGTTTGCGATGGTGGAGACATCAAACACGTTCAGGTTTTAGTTACGTGTGCGATTTTGGGAATACGGTTGATCCAGCAGAACTATTTGCGACGAGGAAGAACAACAGAAATGGGCAGCCATATCAATGTGTGTGCGATATACGGCATACAGTTCCCTCCAATGAACTGTGTGCTATTAGGGAATGCAACAGAAATTGTCAGCCAGATCAAGGTGTGTGTGATATACGGCATACAATTCACTCGGACAAACTGTTTTCGATTAGGCAAGAGAACGAAACGGTTCATCTTAACACTATGTGTGTGATATGCGACATTTGAGATCAACCAAAAGAACACAAACGATTCGTGTAAACCAGATGTGTGTGATATGTAGCAAACAGCCCACTCGGATGAACTGTTTGCGATGAGAAATTATAACACAGAAGGTTACTATAGTAAGTTCGTGTGCGATTTTGTTCGTACAAAAAACTTTGAAAAGTGCAAACTAGTTGCTTGCGGTGGCTAGGAGTATCCCACATGATGCGTCTGCGAGTACTCGTGTGTGATGATTAGTAAGTTACACATAATGAACGGCCGCAAGGGTGATATGCTGATCATGGAGTCTGTTGGGGATATAACTACTGAGTATAAACCGCCCAGGAGGGACCGGGTTATGCGCACAAGGAATCATCCGTATTGAAGCCCATGAAGACAAGGAGTATGTCGCTTTACTACAGAGACTTAGAGGCCCAGAGCCCAAGGGCGGATTAGGGCCCATAGACATAAATCGCCATGAGATATGTAACTTGTGTTGTAAGATAGGAAAAGGTAGAAACCAAGCCGGACACATGTATGAGCCGGCCTCGGGATTCTGTAAACCGCCGGGCGTCAAACTGTGTATATAAAGGGATGACCCGGCGGCGGTTCAGGGAGAATAAACAACAACTCGAGAGATAGGTAAAGCGGATTCGCTCCCTGCTCATCAAGACCCCATCAATTCCACCCCAACTAGATCGTAGGCTTTTACCTTCACCGCAAGGGGCCGAACTAGTATAAACTCCCTGTGTCCTTTGTCCGGTTTAACCCCTTTAAGCTAGTCTTGTTGCGATGGCTCCACGACTAAGTCCTCTCACTAGGACATCTGACGTGATAATTCCACGACAGTTGGCACGCACCATGGGGCTATCGCACGATGGTTTCGAGTTCTTGAAGGGCAACTTTGAAGGACTCAAGGGATACGCGGTTGGTCGGATGACCAAGAGTCGTCGTGGCAAGCTCTACATCGACGCCGCAGGCCGGGGCCCCGATGTCGGCTCAATCGAGTACGGGTACCGGGTCCCCTTTGGAGGAATTCACGTCTTCATCGGCAAGATCAGCGAACCGGGCCCTAAGCCGGACATCTGCACCGACCTCATCGAGACGGCTCAGCGTGCAAGCCCTGCCCGGGTTCAGCCTGCCATGAAGCGTGCGTTCATAGGATTCATCCATGGTGCGGAGTCTGAACCGATGTCCGATGGTGAGACGGTCTTTTATTCTGATGGCGAATCATCCACCAGTGAGACCGAGTCACTGTACCAATTGCAAGATGGCCGGTTTGGGGGCTGTTCCGATGGCGACAGTATTTTGTACCCCCTTGAACCGCCGAACCGGGTTGCGATCTTCATGGCCGGTACGCAGCTCACGTTGGAATCTTCAACTGTAGCAGCAATGATTTCCGGATCGGTAGCCGGGGCAGGAGTCCCCGCGCGCGGCCGGCTCAAGTTTTGTCCGTTTTATTGGATGCCTGGACGACACTGTTGAGCATAGAGGTTACCACGGAGACTCAAGATCAACACAACACAGAGGTCACAATGCTGCGAGATAAGATAACTCAGGCCAAGGAGGACTTGGCGGCTGAGGAAACTAGGATGGCTGATGAGCGGGCCGCTTTAGATGCCCAGTCACAGCGGATTCAGGCAGAGAGTTACCGGCTCATGCTCGATCAGAATGCTTCGAACGACGTGTTCAGGAGGAGGCATCGGTCTCGTCTACCACCGGTTTATGAAGCAATGAATCTCTTTAACACGCCAAGAGCAGGACCCAGTAATCCGGCAGCGGTAAACTGGACCGAAGCACCTGGGACAGGAGCGCCGAATTAGCCACGAGTGACGGACCCGCTTCGATGGACCCATGACCCGCCGCAGTACATGCCGACACCACCGGGTCACTTGTCCACCCCTTTGGATAACATGATCGCTGCGGCATCGCGGTTGGCAGCTAATCCAATGGCGGGCAAGGGATCTTCTTCAAACCGCTATGGTGCAGCAGCAGGCCTATTCGTATAGCCGAGACAGAATTCATTCAACCCCTCGCCCGAGCAAGAGTTACAGCAGGCACATTGATGAACCGGCTGTGTCAAGCAGTGCGCAGAACCGTGATGCCCCTCGAGGGCCTAATCCGGCGCGCGGTGGTGCAAATGCTTAGGACGTAGTGGATAACGGTAGAGCGCATCATGAAGCCGAGTTAGCGGCGCAGCACGCGGACCGTCATTTTACTCCGGTTCGTCCGACGATGTCAGTGGAACGAGGTCTTGCTTTCAGCTATTGGGGGTTGCCGTGTCTCACCCCGGCTCTACGAAATGTGCGGCTGCCCAAGGATTTCAAAGGGCCGCGTAAGGTGCCCAATTACACCAGTGATTTGCCCCCCGAGTCATAGGTTGAAAGTTATGAGATGGCAATGGAGATGCTGGATGTGGATGAAAGGGCTTGCGCGAAATATTTCACCATGATGTTGGATGGAACAACTCGCACTTGGCTAAAAAGCCTGCCAGTTAACTCCATCGGGTCATGGGCCGAGTTAAAGGCCCGGTTTATAACAAACTTCAAGGACACGTGCAAGCAACCCATGTCAATTGTGGATCTGGCTGCCTGTGTCCAAGAAGAAGGCGAGTCGACAACCCAATGGGTGCGCCAAGTTTCGGAAATCTTCCATTCATCGGACCGCATCAATGCTGATTCAGCAGTCATAACATTGGAGGGCAATTGCCGGTTTAAGCCACTGAAGTTGAAGTTGGGACGACTCAAGCGTCACTGCAATGACATGGGAACACTCATGGCAGCTTTGGTTAAGTATGACGATTCTGATAGTACCAATGATCCCGAGTCTGACGATGAGAAGCCGGGGAAGGGAAAGAAGAACGACGCTGCGAAAGGACAACAACATAACCAAGCGAGCCATGGGAATAACGGTAAGCATAAAGTGGACAGTAATTCTGATTTTGTGGCTAACACCAATGCACAGGACAATGGCCAGCGTCATAAGGGTAGACTGCCCCCGTGGAGTGGAGGATCAGGTGTTAATCTTGAGTGCCTGTTAAATCAGCCTTGCCTGAGACATGGGGCGCGAGAGAAGCCAGCCACGCACCTCTGGAAGGATTGTTTTATTATGAGGGAGTTCAAAAACTCAGATCTTTTCCGGTATGACCATGGGCCGTCCGACGGTTCAGGATCCGGGTCACAAGGGCCGGGATACGGCGGAGGTAACTCCGGTTCAGGATTTCAGGGTAATCGGGGCGGACATGGCAATCAAGGCAATCAGGGCAACCAAGGTAGTTATAATCAACAGGGAAATCAGCAACAACAATAGTCAGGTTATCAGAGTCACCCAAAGTAGTTAAATAGTAGGTAGTATCATGTCTTCACTACTAGCCTGTGCAAGTGTGATCAGAAGCTTCACAAGAGGGCAGTGAACTCTGTTGAACGGCGGTACCCCGTTTTTTGCGCTGGTCTGAACAACCTATTGTATGGAGTCGAGAGGATCATCCGCTCCGGGTTGATAATCTGGGTCACCTAGCTTTGGTGGTGGCACCTCAGGTTGGAGGTTATAAGTTCACCAAGGTGCTCATGGATGGAGGAAGTAGCATCAACATCTTGTATTATGAAACCTTCCATCGCATGGGGTTGACAGATAAGAATCTTAAACCGTCAAACACCGTTTTTCATGGTGTGGTGCCTGGCAAGTCAGCTTATCCGGTTGGTAAGATAGCTCTGGAGGTTGCTTCTGGAGACGATCATGATTCAAGGTCAGAGACATTTACCTTTGAAGTGGTGAAAATCAGGAGTCCGTACCATGCCCTGTTTGGACGGCCGGCTTATGCTAAGTTCATGGCGAGGCTGTGTTGTGTTTATTTGCAGCTCAAGATGTCGGGTCATAAGGCGACCATCACAGTACATGGAAGCCGAAAGGTTGCTTTGGAATGTGAGGAAGGTGATGCGGCTTACGCTAAGTCGGTTTGTGCAACAGAGGAGTTGAAATTCTATAAGGATAATGTTGATCCGTCAGATATGACATCTCTGAAAAAACCAACTATAGAACACGATCCGGCTTTGAAGTTTGAATTGGCTGATGAGACTAAGCTGGTTGATTTTGTTCCCGGCGATTCATCCAAGCAGTTTAGCATCAGCGCTAACTTGGATCTGAAATAGGAAAGCTCGCTCATCGAGTTCATCCATGAGAACCGGGACATCTTTGCATGGAAACCGTCTGACATGCCAGGTGTACCGAGGAAACTTGTTGAGCACACTCTGAATATCGATCCCAAGTTTAAACCGGTCAAGCAGTTTCTCCGCCGCTTCAATGAAGTGAGATGCAAGGCCATTGGTGAGGAGGTAGCCCGGCTCTTGGCAGCAGGGTTTATTGTGGAGGTTTTTCATCCTGAGTTTGGCTAACCCGGTGCTGGTACTCAAAAAGAACGGCACTTGGCGTATGTGTGTGGATTACATAGATTTGAACAAGGCTTGTCCAGCTGATCCCTTTGCTCTCCCTCGTATTGATCAAATCATTGATGCTATGGCGGGTTGTGAGCGTTTGAGTTTTCTTGATGCTTATTCGGGTTATCATCAGATTAAAATGGCAGTTAAGGACCAGGAGAAGACATCTTTTATAACTCCCTTTGGAGCCTTCTGCTATGTGTCTATGCCTTTTGGGCTCAAGAGCACCCAGGTGACTTATCAGCGATGTGTGCAGAATTGCCTTCATAATCAGATTGGACGCAATCTTCATGCTTATGTGGATGATATCGTGGTGAAGTCTAGGAAAGCAGAAATGCTAATAGCTGATTTGAAGGAAACTTTTGATAATCTGAGGGTTTATAAGATGATGCTTAATCCGGCCAAGTGCATTTTTGGTGTACCGGCAGGCAAGCTCTTGGGTTTTCTGGGGTCTAACAGGGGCATTGAAGCTAATACGGAAAAGATCAAGGCTATTACGTCCCTGGCTAAACCGCGTGCATCAATGATGTTCAACGTCTGGCGGGTCGTATTGCGGTGCTAAGCCGGTTGGGAGAGAAGGCCATCCCTCTATATCAAATGATGAAGAAAACAGACAACTTTGTCTGGAGTGATGCTGCTAATGCGGCATTTGAGGATCTGAAGAAGCAGTTAGCCGAACCGCCCGTTCTTGCTGCCCCCATTGATAAGGAACCATTGCTGTTATACGTGGCTGCTAACGCCCGGGCTGTCAGCGTGGCCATTGTGGTGGAGCACAAGGAGGTAGGTAAGGAGTATCCGGTTCAGCGGCTGGTTTATTATATTAGCGAGGTGCTTATCGAATCAAAGCAGAGTTACCCTCATTGGCAGAAGCTGGTGTATGGAGTTTTTATGGCGAGCCGGAAGCTTAAGCAATACTTTCAGGGCCATCCCATTACTGTGGTCAGCTCCGCTCCATTGGGAGATATCATTCAGAATAGGGAGGTGACTGGCCGGGTTGCTAAGTGGGCTATTGAGCTTGGACCTCGCGGGTTAAAATATATGCCTCGCACTGCTATCAAGTCCCAAGCGCTCGTGGATTTCATCAATGACTGGACAGAGTTACAGGCACCGCAGGACAAACCGGATAACACATACTGGACGATTCACTTTGATGGATCCAGACAATTGGAGGGCTCGGGGGCTGGAGTGGTTATTACTTCCCCTCGAGGTGACAAATTTTGTTATGTTCTCTGCTTAATGTTTCCCTGTACTAACAATGCAGTTGAGTATGAGGCCTTGCTCCACGGTCTTCGGATGGCTAAGGAGATGAATTTAATCCGAGTACGTTGTTTTGGCGACTCCGATGTAGTGGCTCGGCAAGTGTCTGGTACGTGGGACTCTAAGGATCCACTCATGGCGGCTTATCGACGTGAGGTGGATATCATTGCCGGTCACTTCAAGGGTTACCAGGTCGAGCACATTGATCGGCGTAAGAATTGAAGCAGCGGACGCTTTAAGCTGGCTCGGATCCCAGCGAAAACTGGTGCTGCCCAATGTTTTTCTTGACGTTCTGCATAATCCGTCGGTCAAGATACCAATGGAGGAGGATCTAGTTGTTCCTGACCCAGAGGCTCAATTGGTGGCGGTTCTTCATGCTATCCCTGATTGGACCGTGCCATACCTGGCGTATATGACCCGGGGCGAGTTACCCGAGGACGAAGTTCTGGCCAGATAGATAATCCGGCGGTCCAAATCCATGATTATCGTTAATGGCGAGTTACATCATTGTAGTGTCTCAGGGGCGTTTCAGTGTTGTGTTTCTCCTGAAGAAGGCTGTGAGATCTTGCGCAAAATCCACGAAGGAGATTGCGGTCATCATGCCGGTTCAAAATCCTTGGTGGCTAAGGCTTTCTGACATGGTTTTTACTGGTTAACAGCTCATGCTGATGCGGAGGATCTGGTCAGGAAGTGTGATGGCTGTCAGACATTTCACGCCGAGCTCATGTTCCGGCCTAGGAATTGAGGATGATTCCAATCACCTGGCCGTTTGCAACTTGGGGGCTGGATATGGTTGGGCCTTTTAAGAGGTCCAAGGATAAGAAGACCCACCTTCTAGTGGCGGTTGATAAATTCACCAAGTGGGTGGAGGCAGAGCCAGTAAGCAAGTGTGATGCGGCCACGGCGGTTCAATTCATGAAAAAGGTTATTTTCCGCTTTGGTTTTCCACACAGCATTATAATAGATAATGGCACGAATCTCTCCAAGGGTGCTATGGAAGAGTTCTGTCAACATGAGCACATCCGGCTTGATGTGTCCTCAGTGGCTCACCCACAGTCTAATGGTCAAGCGGATAGAGCTAATCAAGAAATCCTGAAGGGTATCAAGCCCCGGCTTATGGTCCCTTTGTAGAGGATGCCGGGTTGCTGGGTAGAAGAGTTGCCTTCCGTATTATGGAGCATAAATACCACCCCCAATAGATCTATGGGTTATACACCCTTCTTCATGGTTTATGGAGAAGAAGCAGTTCTCCCAAGTGATATTCGCCATGACTCGCGCCAAGTGGCAGCTTATGTTGAAGCAGACAATGAAAGAGCACGCCAAGATGCATTGGACCTGTTAGATGAAAAATAGGATACTGCAGCAGCTCGTTCGGCGATTTATCAGCAAGACATGCGGTGTTATCGCAGCCGCTGGATTAAAACCAGAGCTTTTCAAGAAGGCGACTTAGTGCTCCAGCTTATCCAAGATCAGACCGGCATGCACAAGTTATCCCCACCTTGGGAGGGGCCCTTTGTGGTCAGCAAGAATCCGAACAACGGGTCATACTACCTCATCGATGTTCGAGAGCACAAAGACTCGCGCAAGTCGGAGGAGGAGACCCGCCGACCGTGGAATATTTCTCATCTTCGGCCTTACTATACCTGAGCCATAGGCTCCTGTCATGTATATATTTTTGACAATGTACATATTATGATCCATAAATAAACCGGCATCCTTGCTAAAAGCAGGGCCTCTGCCATTTGTCTTATATATCTTTTTTGGGTACATGGGGGCTTCTGCTTGTAAAGCGGAGTTCTGATTGTCCATTGATCTGGCTTATAAAGCTACAAAAAAAAGAGCATAGCTCAAATATAAGCTTGGGGGCTTAATACCCAGTATCATAAGGAGCCAAAGAGAGTTTTATTGCAAAGCATAACTCAAACATAGGCGTATACTGAGCACAGCTCAAAATATTGCCTGGGGGATCTTTGCTTCTACAAGAACAAAGAATCCACAACTTGTAATAGGCTATAAAAGCCAGGCTTGGAAGCCAGGTGTATTCACCTAAAACCCCGGGTTAACCTGCCTTCATCAAGTAAGTCACTCCGCCAGGTAATCCGGGTATGACCCGCCGAACGTTTGACAAGTCAATCTTATATAGATCCTAAACTTGTCAAAGTTAAAATGACGACTGGTTAATGTGAGGTCCATCTTAAAGGCTTTGTCAAATGGTTTAACTCAGTGGCCTGGCAGCCCATGAAAAGCCTCTTCTCTTTTACATATTTTATTTGCAAATCTTTCTTTTTCGATGTTCATTTCGATGAGGTTTATATTCAATCCGGTACTTGCTAACCCGGACTGTATTTTAAAGTTGCCAAGTGCAAACTTATATGATGACTGGTATCAATTAACCCGGTTTGGATTTCAACTATAAGTTGTCAGTTCACTATCAATTTTAATTTGATATATGTTAAACTGGTCTGGCTTTGACTATAAGTCACCAGCATGATCATCCGGTGTTTATTATAACCCGGCATGGCTTCATCATAAACCAGCACAGCATGGTGAGAGTTATCACCCTTACTACAATAAAGTTGATATAATCAACAAATGTGATTCCATGTCACAGGTATGAAATAATTCATATATTATTATTTTTAATTACTACAGCCTTGGTTATAAACCCTGACTTTATATTGGGTATCATAACCCGTCCGGCGGTAAACCGCCAGGGCAATTTCCAGTTTATCATATGCAGAAATAGGATTGCATAAAACCACTAAGGAGCATAAGTCGATATAGCACTATCAAGACGGATTAACAGTATCAGGCAAAGTGGCTATGCACGATGGCATAGCAGACCAAGTGTTTAAAACTAGCCTATTACAAGGCAGCAGACGCCCAAAAGAATAATTGTTTATCGCTGATATCTCGGCATGAAAAATTAAACCGACCTCCGGATTATGATTCTTCCTCAGGTTGATGTGAAGGTTGTGGATCATCCTACGCCGGTTCACCCTCCGCCTCCCCACCCAGTGACTGGAAGTCAATGGTTGCCCAGTCAATCCCAGATAAAGCCCGGAAGACAGCTTCATCGCTTATAAGATCGGACGGTTCAACATCAGGGGCATAAGTATGCTTACGAATTGGCGGGATAAGATTTTGCACTTCATAAACCGATGCATCAATCTGTTTGTTATCTGCATCATAAATCAACCGGTGGAAAAACAAATCAGTCTCCTCAGCCAGCTTACTTGCAAGTGGACGCATTTCCTTAGTCAAAGCTCTGAGGGCGTCACTATCAACGTCTGACCCATCTTATTTTTGGCTGGGATAGCCGTTTCCAATATCCTCCGGGTCAAGATCAGCTATCCAGGCCTTGGCCTGAGTCAACGCAGATAGAGCACCGGCTCTTGTAGCTGATCTCTTTACCTCTTCGAGTTGGGCAGGCATCATGGATAACTTTGCCAAAGTGTCTTTGATCGAAGTTGGTGGTGGTTTATTATATGAAGCTGTGCAGATGACCCATTGAGTGCCGGTATATAACTGCTCTATCAGTGTATAGGCAGTCTTCAGTTTTTTGCGCATGTCTAAACCAAGATGAGCAACACGGCTACCTGCAATGGTTATAAGTTTGTTGGTAAACAGGCAGATTTTAAGGATGTCTAAGTACAACCCAGGAAGAGGGTACTTACCAAAAATAGCAGAGCTCATAGCGTTGATTTGCCGCTTTAAGCCAGTCAGTTCTTCTATCACCGGTTTAAGGGCCACTTCAACATCCTCCGCCCGCTTTAGCAAAGTTTCTTTTTCAGCTTCCCAATCTGCTCGTTCGCCTTTGAAGCCATCCTTCAATTGTTCCATGGCTGTTAAAGCGCCCTTCAGCTCTTCTTTGGCCTTTGAAGTTTTGGCTTGCTGGGACTTGATGTTTTCTTGGAGGTCGGTGATTTGAGAATCTTTTTTGGTCAAGTCAGCCTGCAAGAGACAGTTAATAAGTTGGTAATACTTTTTTGAAAATCCCAAGCACATAACAAGTTATACACTTGGCACTTGGGGGCTAATGCGGATTGCTTTTTCTCAACTGATATTTTAAGTCCCAAGCACATAACAAGTTATATACTTGGCACTTGGGGGCTAATGCATACCAGATTAATTCAAGGTTATCGAGTTTTTATCAATAAACCAAATACTTCATGACAGGAAAGGTGCCAGTTCATCCTAAAGGTATAAACCGGCCCTTGGGGGCTACACAAGCAAAATTCAATATCATTCTACTACAAGTCCCGGTTCACATTCACATTGATGAACCGGCCCTTGGGGGCTACTGGAGTTGATAATTGAAGCAGGCTCTAAGGAAAAAGAACTTGTGCAAAGGAATGGATATTTACCTCATATCGCTCTTTCATTAGACCTACTAAACCGGCTTCATAGTCGCGGCTTGTATACAGACGGTTTAAATATCCAGAGTGAATATCCTGAGCATTGAGGTGAGCATAGCTTGATAAATTTGTTTTCCACTTGCCCTTGTCCACAGCAGAAAATTCTTCTTTGGCACTATGCTTTGATAAGGCGACAGGGTTGCCAGGAGCAGTATGGCCAAAGCCAGTAATCACAACATCATCTGTGGTGCCATCAACAGTCTTGTCTGGGCTTGGTGGTTTAGCAGATGTTCTTGCTGGGCTTGGTGGATCGGCAGCTGGGCTCAGCGGATCAGCAGACTGGCTCGTTGGATTCATTTCTGCCGGCTCAACAAAAGTATCCTGACCCTGAGGTACCAGATCATCCAGAGTAATGTCAGCGTTCTGATCAAGAGCCTCTGAGGTCTTCTCCGGTTTAGTGGCCGGATTATCATCAGTTGGTGTAGTCAGCTTGGCTTTCTTGCTAAGTCTGGCTTTGGCACTAAAAAGAACAAACGCAGAGGTTAGTACAATAAACTACTGTAAGGCATAAAAAATTAAGTATAGTATGCTTACCAAGGAACGGTCTTGAGTGGAGGCATCTGTGTGGCTGATGACTCACCGGAGGATGAATGGGAGGTTCCCTGATAATTCAAATCAGACGGATTAAGAGGATATCGGAAGTAACCCGCCTTGGGATAAAGTGTATTAGAAGAACAAGAGACCTCTTGACGGCGTTTGCAAACCGGAGAATATGGTAAACCGGAGGAGGTAACCACTTGACCACTGTGTCGGGTTGTGCGGCGAGCTTCATGCTGTTGTGTCTTCAGAGAAAAGTGTGGATCCAAATAAGCAAGAGGGTGTGAATGTTTTACTTTCCGGATTGCTCGACGGACTTTTGGTACTAGCACATGATTTGAGTCGGAGGATAGAACAATTACCTCCGCATCACCAGCATGGCTAGCTTCCACATCATCCTGATAATAATCATTGTCAATGAGGTGTATGAAAAAAGAACCAAGAGAGTCAAGTTCTACCTCTGAATCTGGGTCATCGAGCTCTTCATCATTGGGAAAGTCAGAGGCTTCGGCAGTTCTTTTCTTTGCGGGCTTCTTTGTTACCATGGTCTTAACACGAGGTGGTCTTACCGGTTTATCTTGTGGCTTCACCGGTTTATCTTGTGATTTCTTCTTCCAGAACAGATCATCACCCTGCGCAGATGGACAACGAATTATAAGGGAATTTCTAAGAGGGGACAGATTAAGACAAAAACAAGGCAATTCTTACAGTTGTCGGTTTATTTGAAGTACAAAAGGGACTAAGCCCTACTTTGCTGCATACCGCCACCGGTTCATCAAGCATCTTCTTGACAGATTTAGTGACCTCGTCATCGGTGAGCTGGATGTCAATATGATGCTGAGGGTCATTCAAATCCCCCGTGTATTCACACATCAAATCGGGGCGCTGGCTTAAGGGCATAATGCTCCAAGAGACCCAGCACCGAACGAAGTAGACGCCAGTCAGACCGTTTGCAACAAAAGCCCTGAGTTTTGATAACCGACGGGCATATTTTGATCGTTCCTTGGCAGTCAGTCGCTGAGGAACTGGATGTTCTCTTGTAATCCGGTGTGCATGGTAACCTGGCAGAGGATTCTCTTCAGGTGGAGATGTATCACGGCAGTAAAACCAAGTTTGATTCCAGTCCTTGGGATGACTATGATGCTTGGCGTGAGGGAAGCTGACGTCTTTTCTCTTTTGGATGGAAACCCCGCCCAGCTCAGTGTTAGGCCCATCTGTGAACTCGGTGCGGCGGTTCAAATAGAAATAATCTCTGAACAACTCAACAGTGGGTTCCTCTTGCAGATAAGCCTCACAAAAAACTTGGAAATTGCAAATATTAGATACAGAGTTAGGCCCAATATCTTGAGGGCGGATCTGGAAGCTGGCAAGAACATCACGAAAGAACTTTGAACCAGGCGGGCTAAACCCGTGACCCAGATGGTCAGCAAAAACAACCACCTCTCCATCCTTGGGCTCAGAAGCATCTTCTGGACCGGGAACTCTCCATTTTATGAATTCCTTCTTAGCTAAAACGCCAGCGGAAACAAGCCCATTTAACTGTTCTTTAGTAACCCGGGAAGGAACCCAATTGCAAGCATAGAACGTTTTGGCCATTTCAGTGGAAAGCTGGAAAAAAGGATCAATGCCGGTTTAAAGATTCATGACTAATGCAGATAAATCGGCTTAAGGACAGAGGAAGAAGAAATTGAAGCATATATACATGATAAACTGGATTGTTTACATTGAGGTTGAGTTGGCGGTTTAAGAGAGGGCTAATGGTACCTGGCGGGTTATCATCTTCTAAAGGTTAAACCGCCTACAATGGTGTGGGAGTTATAGATCTGACAAAATTCCTAAGTATTGCACAAACAGGTTTTCCAAGTTGGTATTATAATTTTGGATCTACCGCAGTCTTAAAAACGAGAAAAATTCAGAAGCGCTAAGTGATGCCAGCAGAACAGCTGAAGGCCAGATTCGATCTGTTTACTGACAAAGAGATGCTATGATGAAGAAAAACGGGTTCTAGCTATGGCCGCATAGGAAAAAGGTCGCGTTTTATCAAAGGATCCATGTGATAGCAAAGTTCAAGTAAAGAGCATCAAGAACACCGAAGAACACCGAAACCCTAATGGTAGATCTGAGGTGGAAGGAAGGAAAACTTACAGAGATTGAAGGAGTAACAGAGAGGCGCCGCGTTTCTCTGGACAGATCTGGTTGATGCATCGGCCGTTGTTGGTGCAAAGGCGAAGGTCGACGATGGCGGCTGTGCTCAAGTGCTGAGGCAATGCAAGGAAGATGACGAGGCGAAAGGGCACGAAGGGGAAAAGAAAGAATGACCTTTGGTGCTATTTATAAGGCGAAGGGATAAGTGACAGGCGCGGGAATCGAGGAACCCAAAAAATGGATGTGTGACATAGCTGCCGCCTTGGTTTTCGGAGGTTCAATAATAAAAGGGAGGTATTTACAGGTTTTTATAAGCAGGTGACATCATGGCGATTTATTCCAATCTTGGAAGATGACGTCACGGCGATTTACAAGGTTCATACGGAGATGACGTCATGACGGTTTACAAGGTTCATACAAAGATGCTCAAGGAGTTTTTCTAAGTGTTGAAGATTGACATGAACAGGTTCAAATCAATCTGGGGCCTAATGTTGGGGATATAACTACTGAGTATAAACCGCCCAGGAGGGGCCGGCTTATGCTCACAAGGAATCATATGTATTGAAGCCCATGAAGACAAGGAGTATGGCGCTTTACTACAGAGACTTAGAGGCCCAGAGCCCAAGAGCGGATTTGGGCCCATAGACATAAACCTCCATGAGATATGTAACTTGTGTTGTAAGATAGGAAAAGGTAGAAACCGAGCCGGACACATGTATGAGCCGGCCTTGGGATTCTGTAAACCGCCGGGCGTCAACCTGTGTATATAAAGGGATGACCTGGCAGCGGTTCAGGGAGAAGAAGCAACAACTCGAGAGATAGGTAAGAGGATTCGCTCCCTGCTCATCGAGACCCCATCAATTCCACCACAACTGTATCGTAGGCTTTTACCTTCACCGCAAGGGGCCGAACCAGTATAAACTCCCCGTGTCCTTTGTCCGGTTTAACCCCTTTAAGCTAATATCGTTGCGATGGCTCCATGACTAAGTCCTCTCACTAGGACATCTGACGTGATAATTCCGCGACAAAGTCCGAGAAGACCGTCGTCGGAAGGCCGTCGGCTCAGCTTTTAGCCAATATTTTATTATAATTGTATGCCTAAGTAGGTCGTGAGTGTTTTATGCCTTCCCGCATGTGGCATTTTAAATTATCCTGAATATGTAAGACAATTATTAACCGTTGCCATTGTAAATTTGCCTCAACAGCGAGCAGAGCACGTGCAGGGATGCCACGGACCCGCAAAAAAAGAGCAAGGATGCCGCGGCGAGCAACCATGTGGTCAACCTTCTGGCACCCCGTGGGAGATGCGACATCGCATCCATAGGACACGATGGTGATATCATGACCGTGTGTGATAGTGGGCAGACATGTACACGTACATCCAATAACAAGGGCCCATGTTTCGGGCTTCGGATGTGTGGCATACGGTTGATCCAAAAGAACTGTCTGCGATGAGGCAGAACAACAGAAGCGGGGTTTTGTAGTCCCAGAACCATCAATAAATTATGATTTTGTTTCTCGTCACATTGCAGATTACAACGCAATAAGTAATTGCAAATCTGTTCAGACCGATCAAACTAATATGTGTTCACACTTAGCACCGGGCTATAAAAACTACCCACTCGAAAATTACTTTGCAGTTCCTCTCCTCATCACCCACGAAACTGGTCTTTCCTGTCAAGTCATTCCGCCATGACCGGTTGGAGGAGTTTCGGGTGGGCATATGACCAGGCAGCAAAGACCAAGGCTGCGGAAGCACTAGAGTGGTCCCGCCGCAAAGCGGCAACTGTAGTAGAGATGTCCCGGCACGCTGTGAAGCCCTCGGCCGAGCTCTCACAGGCACATGAGGGCTCTCACAAGCGCACTCACCGCGTCGGCGTCGCGACGAGCTGGCATTGCTGAATCCTTGGCCGGCGACGACGACATTATCGATGGCCTCATTAAGCAGCAAGAGCTGGTCGATGGCTTGATGAAGCTGCTCGAGATCAGTGATGCCTCGGTTGACAAGGCAACTCGTGGGTGACAATGCGAAGCTCCTCAAGGCGCTCGCCGAGAAGGAGGAGGAGGCCGCCGACTGCAAGATTCTGCATGAGCAGAGAAGTGCCTCGGGGATGATGCTGACAGCTGTTGTCGAGGAACTGATGGGTGACTTGAGGAAGCTCCAGATCGAGCGCGAGCAGGAGTGGAGGAATCTGTGGCTGCTTTCAAGCAAAGTCGTGAGGAATTGAGGAAATGGCTGGAGGATGTCATCGCTCAGCGATCCATCAAAGAGTAGATACAGTAGCGATCTAGATCGTTGTCTACGATTTCCTTCTTCTCTTGCCCCCGTGTCTTCTGGGCTTTGACGCATGTGGCATTTAAAATTATCCAGAATATGTAAGACAATTATTATTTGCGCCATTGTAAATTTGTCGTTATACTATCTGTTGCCATTTTATTTGTCATCGTATTATCTGTTGCCCTATGTGGCAATTTAAATTAGGCCGGAATACGAGTTGAAAACATGAACAAAGCAAATGCTGCCATAGGGTGACAACAAAACACCCTCCGTCCACCCCTAAAAAACCCTCCATCCAGGCGCTTTAATTAACCCATTAATGTTGAAGTTTTGAGCGTGGCAGGCGGCAGCTGGTGCATGGAGGTGAAAGAGCTCACTTCCCGGTGAGCATGGGCGGCCTTGCTGCTCGTACATGTCCCGTCCAGCTTGCAAGGTGGAGAGGATGCATGTGTCCTGTCGAGCCTGCGCGGCGGACTGCTCGCACGCGTCCCATCGAGCCTGCATGGCGGACTTTTCGCGCTCATCCCGTCTAATCAAACAACTGCACGCACGCCACTGAGTATGGTTAAATATTGACACGATTCATATAATACAACCGTTTGTGATATTAATGTGTCAGCTTATTATTTCAAAAAGGACTCCGTTGGCTACTAATGTGTGCGCCTCTTCTCAAACTGGACAATTTTTTTACCACGGCATATATGTGCCATGTCATGAAACCATGCCAAGTTTCATGTTTTTTGGGTGAGTTTTTGATTTACTAGGATTTAAAAAACTGAGATCTCAATGTTTCAGGACGATGACGTTTGTAATTCATTCCCATTCCTTAAATGAGACCTAAACATGTACCCAATGACACATGTACGATTTCCCACACATTTTTCTTCACTGGAGCATGTGCTTGTAGTAACTTAATTAGTAATATATACAATGGCCAAACAAACCCTAAACAGTTTCAAATTTTGGCACGACACTCATGTTATTCTATGTTGCCTATAGAAAACAAAGTTCAAGGCTTGAAGAGGCAATGATTATCTTTTCGCCCACCGAAACCACGAGGGTTGCGAGAAGCTTCGGTTTGTAAGAGGCTTGTAATATAGCTTCACCCAAATTGGACAATTATATGTACCATGTAGTGACACCCTGCCAAGTTTCATGATTTCCTGGTGAGTTTTGGATTTACAGAGATTAATAAACCGAGATTCGCAATGTTTGTGGCCAAGGTAGGACGGCGAGACGGTTGAATTCTTTCCCATTCGTTCCATGGGACCTAAACATGCACCCCAAGGACACACACGTACGTTTTTTTCTAGCCATGTTGGTGCACTGGAGCATGTATTTGTAGTTCAGATTTGATTATGGACATGAAATGCCTAGAAAACTCAATTAATGAATAAAAAGGGTCAAAGGAACCCTAAATAATTTCAAAGTTCAACGCGAATCTCCCATTGTTCCGTGTTGCGTGTAGAAGAAAATACGAGGCTAGAAGAGGGAGCGATTATCGTTTGGCCCACAAGGGGACACGTTTCCTTATCGAAACCATGAGGGTTCTTGCGACGGGCTCTGGTTTGTAAGAGGTTTGTAATAAAACTTGGCCGAAATTGGCAATTTTTTTACAACGACATATATGTGCCATGACGTGACACCTGCCACCTTTGACGACTTTCTAGTGAGTTTTGGATTTATGGGGATTTAAATAACGAGATTCCAAATGTTTGAGGATGAGCCAGGACACTGGTAAGGTTGTAATTCGTTCCATTCCTCGCATGGAACCTAAACATGTACCCAAGGACACATGTATAATTTTTCTAGCCATTTTAGTGAACTGGAGCATGTATTTGTAGTTCAGATTTGAATTATTGACATTAAATGCCTAGGAAACTCAATTAGTCTATAAAAAGGCCAAACGGACCCTGAAGAAGTATAAACTTCAGCATGGATATCATGTCGTTCCATGTTGCCCATAGAAGAAAATACAGGGCAAAAAGAGGCAGTGGTTACATTTTGACAACAAGGGGAACATGTTACCCTATCGGAACCACGAGGCTTCTTTGAGAGAAGCTCCGGTTTGTAAGAGGTTTGTAAAAAAGCTTGGCCCAAATTGGACAATGTTTTTACCACGACATATATGTGCCATGACGTGACACCATGCCTACTTTCATGACTTTTTAGTGAGTTTTGGATTTACGGGGATTTAAAAACCAAGATTCCAAATGTTTGAGGATGAGCCAGGACGGCGGTACGGTTGTAATTCGTTACCATTCCTGGCATGGGACCTAAACATGCACCCAAGGACACGTGCATGTATAATTTTTCTAGCCATTTTGGTGAACTGGAACATGTATTTGAGGTTCAGATTTGAATTATGGAGATTAAATGCCTAGGAAACTCAATTAGTGTATAAAAAGGCAAAACGAACCCTGAATAAGTTTAAATTTCGGCATGGATATCCTGTTGTTCCATGTTGCCCGTAGAATAAAATACAAGGCGAAAAGAGGCAGTGATTACGTTTTGCCATATGAGGAACAAGTTTCCCTATCGTAACCACGAGGCTTCTTTGAGAGAAGCTCCGGTTTGTAAGAGGTTTGTAATAAAGCTTGGCCCAAATTGGACAATGTTTTTACCATGACATATATGCACCATGACGTGACACCATGCCAACTTTCATGACTTTTTGGTGAGTTTAGGATTTATGGGGATTTAAAAACCGAGATTCTAAATCTTTGAGGACGAGCCAGGACCCCGGTACGGTTTTAATTCGTTCCCATTGCTGGCATGGGACTTAAACATGCACCCAAGGACACATGTATAATTTTTCTAGCCATTTTGGTGAACTGGAACATGTATTTGAAGTTCATATTTGAATTATGGACATTAAATGCCTAGAAACTCAATTAGTGTATAAAAAGGCGAAATGAACCCTGAATAAGTTTAAATTTCAGCATGGATATCCTGTCATTCAATGTTGCCCGTAGAAGAAAATACAAGGTGAAAAGAGGCAGTGATTATGTTTCGACAACAAGGGGAACATGTTTCCTTATCGGAACCACAAGGCTTCTTTGAGAGAATGTCCGGTTTGTAAGAGGTTTGTAATAAAGCTTGGCCCAGATTGGACAATGTTTTTACCATGACATATATGTGCCATGACGTGACACTATGCCTACTTTCATGACTTTCTGGTGAGTTTAGGATTTATGGTGATTTAAAAACCGAGATTCCAAATGTTTGAGGATGAGCCAGGACGCTGGTACGATTGTAATTCGTTCCCATTCCTGGTATGAGACCTAAACATGCATCCAAGGAAACATGCATGTATAACTTTTCTAGCCATTTTGGTGAACTGGAGCATGTATTTGAGGTTCAAATTTGAATTATGGACAATAAATGCCTAGGAAACTCAATTAGTGTATAAAAAGGCCAAACGAACCCTGAATAAGTTTCAATTTTAGCACGGATATCTTGTTATTCCATGTTGCCCATAGAAGAAAATACAAGGCGAAAAGAGGTAGTGATTATCGTTTCCCCCACAAGGGGGACAAATTTCCCTATCCGAACCACAAGGCTTTCTTTGAGAGAAACTCCGGTTTGTAAGAGGCTTGTAATAAAACTTGCGCCAAAATGGATGAAAAAATTCCTCGACATATATGTGCCATGTCGTGACACCATGCCAAGTTTCACGATTTTTGTGTGAGTTTTGGATTTATTGGGATTTAAAAACCGAGATTCTTCTCACAAAATGTATTCGAATAGCACACGGTTCACTCATGAAAGCTGTGTGCCTACCAAAGCGTGGCCGATGCCCCCCTCCCCCCTGCTACACGCACGATCTGAGTCGTGCGTTCTGGTTGGCCAAAACCTAAACCCCACGGATCGTACGTCTGCATCGTTGGATGCTCCCAGATTGAACGGCAACTCTCAGCCCATTCGACAGCACATGCAGTACATGGGTAAGCACTATGCGCATGCGTCGTGCTAGCTCACGCTTCCTTCTCTTCTACGTTTTCTAAACAGGCTACCGTTTCCCGCCACTCCTCTCATCAGTTTCCCGCCTCTTCTCCCATCGGTTTCCCGCTACCAGTAAGAGTGCTCATTGAAGGCTAGGCGGCGACACACCAGCCATTTAAATATCACACACCATTTCTAAAAGAACAAATGTGCATGATAGGAGGGAGTAGGTCCCATAGGGTGACCAGCGTGCAATGCCTTAAAGGCAAGGAGGCAATTCCTGTCAGCAAGGTGCCTCTTCCCATTCGCTAGCCTAGTCGAATAGAATGCAGAAGTTAAGCATGCTCGAGCTAGAGTAGTCCAAGGATGGGTGACCCGGTGGGAAGTTGCATATCTCAAGATTCATTTAATTGATATGTTATTTTTTTGCTGTAAAATCACCACAACTGCGCAACCGCGAGAAAGTGGTGCAGGTACTGGCTTAACCATGTGAGATGCAAGTGCGTTCTAAAATTACCATGACTGCGCAAGCGCGAGCAAATGGTGCAGGTACGGGCTTAACCATGTGCGATGCAAGTGCGCTGTAAAATCACCACGACTGTGCAAGCTAAAGGCGGGTAAGTTTATTTAGAAATTAGGACGAACGTGTGCGATACACCAGCTATCTAGATGCAAGTGTGAGCAAATGGTGCAGGTACTGGCTTAACCATGTATGACGCAAGTGTGCTGTAAAATCACCACTACTGCGCAAGCGCGAGCAAATGGTGTATGTACTGGCTTAATCGTGTGTGATGCAAGTGCGTTGTAAAATCACCACGACTGTGCAAGCTAAAGGCGGGTAAGTTTATTTAGAAATTACGATGAACGTGTGCGATATACCAGCAAGCTAGAAATATAAAAACAAACTACCCGCCTTGAGCATTTCAAAAATCGGCGGTTCTGCCACTTTTCCTTATTATCGTACATGCATATTCTTATTGGACCGTGCGCGGTCTTGGGCACTCCCACCCCGCATCAATTCCTTTACCCAAAGTTTAGTAGTTGTTGTAGTTCAGCCGTCGCCCATACTCCTCCAGCAGCGACCTTACAGTAAAATTGCAGTAGCCGAGGCATTTGAACCGTCGCCCTCCCTCGTCCACCACCATCTCCACCCACCATTACTAAAATTTTCAGTAGTCGCGGCGTATCCTCAAACACCACCATCCTTCCTCCACAGTCCCCCATCCGCCTCTCCCCCCTTGAACCCTAGCTCGTAGCAGCCGCCGATGCCGCCGGCGCCGCCGCCAACCCATGCTGGTCTGCCCATTTCTCCTAACTTAGATAATAAAGTTTAGGTTACCGAGCGATTCCCATACCATCGCCCCACTCCCCTGAGTTTTTAGATGAGGCCTGCGGTGTCCCTCCCCGCCAGATCCACATCCCCTACTCCAGAATGTCGCAGTCTAAGCTCGACCACGTATCCCAGGGAGCCCGACGAGCGTTCGGCCAAGAAGAGGTTTATCATGGCCTCTCCGGCGGACGTTGGCGAGGTGGCCGCCGTTCGCCCCGACCTGTCGATCCCGGAGCAACACGTCATCGCGGAAGCCGGCGAAGACGTTGAATACATTGCCATGCCGAAGGCTTCATGTCAGTGGGCTAGCATATTACTGTATCTCGGGAAAGCTGGCCACAACACCAAGCTCGTCCACACCGACGGCTTCACGCGGGCCATGTCACAGGTTAAGTGGTCCATCCTCACCCCTCTGGTTCAACCGCCGTCGATCTCTTCGATGGCCCTGCCGCTGATCTCCTCTGCCAAGCGGTCAAGGATTTGCAAGATTTATATGCCATCGAGCCCATTTTGTCACTTCTGAAGGACATGTTCTACGGTGGCGGCTTGGGATCCTCAATTGCCAAGTTAGATTTCATTGACCACGACCACAACCATGAGGAGGGCACCCACGAAGGTTCTTCCAAGGTGAAACAACCCATCTGTGACATCAGAGAGCGCACCATGGGTATGTGCTCTTCCAACTGGAAGGATCCCGTCCATGAAATGTGAGGCAACATCCTATCAGCAAATCTTACCTTTTCTAGCTTGCCAACCCATACCCTTTGTTGTAGTAGCATTTGTCGTGCGGTGCTATAACTGTGTCGTGTTTAATTATTTCAGTTTTACAAAAACGTATTGTTCAATAGGGCTATGTGATGTTTAAGTATGAATTGTCCACTTCAGTTTCACGAATGGTTATATTTGGTTGTTTATAGTGAGTAGATGCCTTGTTTATCAGTGTTTGGTTGTTAGGTTGGTTGCAGTAAGCATTTTTCCAGTTATCGAGCCGATGCCTTGTTTATATGTATTTGGTTCTTAGTTTGGTTGCGGTGAGCATTTGTCCAGTTATCAAGTAGATGCCTTGTTTATCTATATTTGGTTGTTAGGTTGCTTTTTTTAGCATTTGTCCAGTTTTCAGGAAGATGCCTTGTTTATCTGTATTTGCTTGTTAGGTTGGTTGCAGTGAGCATTTGTCCAGTTTTCAAGCATATCCCTGTTTGTCTGTATTTGCTTGTTAGGTTGGTTGCAGTGAGACTCTATCCAGTTTTCAATGGCTATATTTGGTTGTTATACCAATCATTTATGCCTTGTTTATTTCAGTCATTCACAATGTGTTGTTCATTATGTGGAAGTCGGAACTGTGTCGCTCGACTGCATCAATACCAGTTTGAACGGCTATATTTGGTTCCAGTTACGCCTGGTGTAGTTAACACATGCCCTTTATTTCAGTTTTACACATTTATCCAATGATGTTTAAGCATTACCTACGTTCTATTCATTTTCAACAATACCAGTTTGAATTGCAATATTTGATGGCTGTTAAGCCTGCTGTCGGTAACATTGCCTTCCATTTTATATATGCTTTAACAGCATGCTGAAACCAACACATTCAAGCTATCATTTGGAGATGATATTGTTTACCTTTGCTATATTTTTTTGATGTTAAGGTTGCTGTACTTATCATGCCTTTTCACTACTTATGCGGGACAACAACGGGAGTGGCCACCATTTTCCGCCGAGGTTAGCTTCATCCCTCGGCTTGTAATCCCCCATTGTTCCATAATGTAGTGCATATAGATCCAGGCATGGACACTTGTTAGCTTCTAATGTTGACTTGTTGCTTGTAGGTACATATGCCCTTGGTAAGGATCCATGCATCAACCCTTTTTGCATATGGGGCAATGAGATATTCATGAACAAGCATCAAGTGAGGAAACTGAGAAGGATTATTAGCAAAAAGATACAAATGGTGGCAAGCAAATTATTTGTTTATGCTCTATCCAACACAAAAGTGAGTTGTAGGATGGTAACTACAAACTCTGCAGCCTTCTCTTTTTACCGCCCATAATTTGCTATTAGACAACAATGTCTGAATATTTTTCATTTGCAGTGGTTCCCGAAGCAGTTCACTCAAGAATACCTCGCAAAGTACATGATTGGTGGACACACAATGAAGGTTAAAGTATTTCATCCAGACTACAATGAGCATCGAGAAGTCGTAATGAAGACAGTGAAGGATGGACGGGCAACCATCACGAGGGGTTGGCCTAGAGTCGTGCGCGCATTACGCATGGAGGAGGGCACAATATGGGCCTTCCGCTTCAACTTCTCTAGCAAACAGAATGTCTTTCGCCTCTCTCTTTACAGTCTTTAGTACAACTGTGGTTCATCATTCTTTACTTGGTGCTTCTGTAGTTCTTCAGTATATGTACATGTGCATCGAATTATGCATTCGTGGTTGAACCTATATTTGTAATAAACATGGTTGGATATGAAATAAGTGATTGCCTACTATCAAATTCAAAACATATGGTTTTTAAATTAGGGATTAGTCAGGGATTGCACTGCACACGGTTGGCGAAAGCGAAATGTCTGCGATAGACATGGAGATCAGACACGTTTCTAGGATCCTCAACATGTGTGATCAATCTCCACTGCACACACAATCGGCCAAGAAAAAACGTGTGCGATCAATCTCCACTGCACACATGATCAGCCAAGAAAAACTGTGTGCGATTAACAATTGCATCGCACACAGTTCTTCCTTATTAAATGTTTGCGATAGTCACCTAATCACACACGCTTCGAAATTATAGACTATTTGTAATGTTGTGCGCATCGCAAACGTTTGGTACTTCTTGTATTAATTGCGTGGGATGTACATACTAACGGAAACGTATTCCTTGGATGGACTGTGTGGAATGTACATATGAACGGAAACATTTAGCGGGACTGACTGTGTGGGATGTACTTATGACCGGAAATGATTTTGCCTGTAATTGTATTTTTTAGCACTATTGTACGTATAATCGTATTTGAGAGCTCGCCGGTCGCACACGACCTCATTTTGCCGAGCGTTTGTGCCAGGAGGGCATATCCCCGACGGTTTCTGGGTCGTGTGGGAAGGAGCCCCCTATCGCCCACACTCAGTTGGCAAAGGTTCCAAATGCCATCGCGGAAAGGGGTAAAAAACCGTTTGTATAGCACCACGCGTACCAGTGACACCATGCATATCACCATTATATTCATGCATGTATGAGTTTAAAACACTATAATCTCTTATTCAAATATCTGAATCCACTTTTATAATGAATTATTATCTCTTTTGGTTTTTTAGACCCACATAATCCTCTTCTCTTTGTACTAGCACTAACTTTCTCTCGTGCATGCACACGCCCACCTTGTCGTGGCCCTCCCTCAGCATTCTCTCCATCGTGCACATTCATTATTTTTCTTTATGTCGTTCTCTCACGGTGTCGGTAGGTCTCCCCAACTCATTCTTTCCGGCACACACTGATCGATATACCTCTCTAGCCAGGTTTGCCTACCACAAACACACACTTTACCTCTTCTCCTCTCACTGTGCATGCCTTCCTATGTCTCATATGGTCCCACACACATGTACACTCTCGCCCCTCTTTTCATCGATCTCGCACTTGCACACTCCTCCTCCTCTCAATATAGTAGGCCTCTCGCACCAACTCCTAGCCACATCCTTCTCTCTCTCTATCATCTCTTCGGGCCTTCTTTCCGGGACTTATTTGCCTCTAACACATGCATGTATACCCATCGATCTCCCTACATATAGCTAGGTCGACTATAACTCTTTTTCCCCTTGCACTGATCGATGTATGTCACTAGTTATGTCGATGCCTTTCTCTGACACATGACAATTGATCTACATATCTAGTTAGGCCTGCTTACCTCTCCGGTCCTTATTTGCCTCTAACACATGCATGTATACCCATCATCTCCCTACATATAGCTAGGTCGACTATAACTATTTTTCCCCGCGCACTGATCGATGTATGTCACTAGTTATGTCACTCCCTTTCTCCGGCACACGACGATTGATCTACCTATCTAGTTAGGTCTGCTTACCATAGACATATCATCCCCTCTCATCATCCATTCATGCCTCCCGACCCGTCTCTCACACACATGTGCACTATAGACACGCATCGCCTGTCTTATTGATATTGCAGTTGTACCCTCTGCTTGTCTAGTAGGCCTCTCCCACCATATCTAAGAAGCAACTCCACCACCAACCCTCTGGCACTCTAGCTCTGTCTTTCTCTGAACCTCATTTCTCTCCTACA